>NC_057398.1:42341486-42614386 GCF_019320065.1 Cervus canadensis | reverse complement strand
AGTGAAGTAAGCCAAAAAGATAAAGAACATTACAGCATACTAACACATATATATGGAATTTAGAAAGGTGATAACGATAACCCTATATGCAAAACAGAAAAAGAGACACAGAAATACAGAACAGACTTTTGAACTCTGTGGGAGAATGTGAGGGTGGGATATTTCAAAAGAACAGCATGTATACTATTTATGGTGAAACAGATCACCAGCCCAGGTGGGATGCATGAGACAAGTGCTCGGGCCTGGTGCACTGGGAAGACCCAGAGGAATCGGGTAGAGAGGGAGGTGGGAGGGGGGATCGGGATGGGGAATACGTGTAAATCTATGGCTGATTCATATCAATGTATGACAAAAAAAATCAATTAAAAAAAAAAAAAAAAGCAGACTATTATTACTCTCTGAGAAAGTCCTTAGAATAGGGTTGCCTTTTTCTCTCAGACCTTTCTCCTCGCTTTCTCTCGCCCTTTTCTAACCTCCCTATTTGGCCACAATGGGAAATTCTCAATCCCAGCCCTCAAAATCTACTCCTCTAGGATGCCTTCTCTAAAACCTAAAAGCTTTGAGCTTCCAAGGGGAGATAAGACCAAAAAGACTTCTTTAGTATTCTAACACTCTCTGCCCGCAATACAGACTTGATAACAGGTCCCCAAAGGCCAGAAAACGGAACTCTGGATTATAATACTCTACAGGACCTCGGGACCATGATAACTTCTGCCTCCGCCACAGCAAGTGGTTAAAAATCGCTTATGTTCAGGCTTTCTTCGCTCTCCGCTCTCGACCCTCTCTCTGTGAATCCTGTTCTACTTCTCAAATACTCTTAGCCCACCCTGGGCCACATCCTCCTAATACAATGTCTTCTGATCCCTGTTCAGACTTTTCTTCTCCTTCCTTCGACCCTTCCGACCACAGCCCACCCGCTCTCGCTCCCAATCCCCTTGCAGCTGCTCCAGATCCAGTTCTACAACCTCCACCTTACGCCCCCTGCTCCCTCCCTCCTTCTCAGGCGCAGACCCCCGCCACCCCTGCCGCTCCCAGCCCCCCTCCCCAGCCTGTGCCCGAGATAAACTCTGAGACCTCAGCCCCACCCTCTACCCTGAGGGTCCCAAGGCTTTACCCCATCTGCCTAGAGCCCCGCCCGGTACCCATTCCCAACAACTTTAAAACAGGGGACTTCACCTCAGGACCCGGCTCCTTCCCGGGCGCCACTCCCCCCTTTATGGGAAGTAGCTGGAGCAGAAGGCTTTGTTCGGGCTCATGCCCCATTCTCCCTCACCGATCTATCTCAGATTGAAAAGCGTCTTGACTCCTTCTCCTCAGACCCTGATAATTATCTGAAAGAATTCAAGTATCTTACCCAGTTTTATGACTTAACCTGGCATGACATTTACATCATACTTTTCTCCAGGCTTCTCCCAGAAGAGAAGGAAGGAGTATGGCAGGCCTCTCAGGTGCGTGCTGATGAGAGGCACAGGACACAGACTAAGCCCTGAGGGGCAAGGGCTGTCCCCTGAGAAGATCCCAACTGGGATTATCAGGCAGAGAGACCTGAAATCATATGGTTGCCGGTAATCATATGGTTACTTGCCTCATTATGGGCCTTCAAAAGGCAGGGCATAAAGCCATCAACTTTGATAAGCTCCGGGAAATAACTCAAAGACCAGATGAAAACCTGGTACAATTGCTAGCCAGGTTAATGGAAGCACTACAAAAATATACAAAATTAGACCCCACTTCAGCAGAGGGTACCACTGTCCTTAACACCCATTTTATCTCCCAGACATCCCCAGATATCAAAAGAAACTACAAAAGGCAGAATAAGACCCTCAAACCCCTCAACGAGACCTTTTAAATTCAGCCTTTAAAATTTTCAATAACCAGAAAGAACAGGCAAAGCTAGAGAAGGCCCAACGAGATTAGGCCAAATGCCACCTTTTAGCCACTGTCCTACACGGCTCCAAGCCTCCATCAACCAAGAAAGGAAGCCCCCTGGGCTCTGCTTCAAATGCGGCAAAGAAGGTCGCTGGGCCTGCTCATGACTAAAGCAAGGCCTCCTCCAGGTCCAACTCCCAGCTGTGGCATAAAGGGACATGGGAAGGTGGACTGCCCAAATACCCCTCCAGGGATCCGGACATCCCCTCCTGGTCCCGAGCAGGAGTCCTCCGACCCAGCTCTGCCCAGCCTCCTGGGACTCGCCTCTGAAGACTGAGGGTGCCCAGGGCCCCAGGCCCCGACTCTCACCACCTCTAAGGGGCCCGGGGTAGCTCTCACGGGGGCAGGTAAGCCGATCTCCTTTCTCACTGACACAGGGGCCATCTAGTCTGCTGTGCGTGCCTACTCCGGAAAAACCAAGGTCTCCCAGGTCTCTGTTATGAGGGTTGACAGTTTTATATCTACGCCACGAATAACCAAGCCTCTAACTTGCACACTTCAAGATACCCCATTTTCCCATTCTTTTCTCATACTCCCAAAATGCCCCACTCCTATTCTTGGGAGAGATCTTCTCTCAAAATTCAAAGCCTGTATTACTATCCCAAGCCCACCCTCTGAACTAGCCTGATTACTGCCCCTTAATACCCTCCACTTCTGACGTCTACAACAGGCTCCTTTCTGTTTTTCCAGACAAAACTCTATAAACAATTCTTACCCCCAACTAGGAACTATACTGCCACACCTCTATAATCACACTTCACATCACTCCTTCCCTTCAGGCAGATCTGTCTATCATGTCTCAGGAACTGCAGGACATTCTCTTCCTTTCTCAGGGAGAGTCCCTTCTACATATGGTGTAAATACTCCCCTTGTAGGGGCTACGCTGGTGAGTGGACTGTCAGTTTCGGAGACCACTAACAAGTTCCCAGAAAGACTCCAAGTTGCTATCAATTTCAGCTATTGTCTTCTTACTCCTGAAATATTTTTCTTATGTGGAACCACTGCTAATTTATGTCTTCCCACTAACTGGACAGGAACATGCACCCTGGTATATTTAGTCCCAGATATGTCTATTGCTCCTAACAATCAGACCCTTCCTGTCCCTCTAACTCATAACTGACCCAGACGATCAAGTCAATTCATTCCTCTATTAGTCACTTTAGGAATAGTGGTTGGGATTGGAACAGGGAACGCGGAACTCACAACTTCTTTAAAATTACTATCAAAGCCTTTCTAAAGATCTCACTGACAGCCTGGAAGAAATAGCTAACAGCCTTATCACTATCAAAAACCAGCTAGATTCCCTGGCAGCCATGGTCCTCCAAAACAGAAGAGGATTAGACCTCCTCACAGCAGAAAAAGGAGGCCTATGCCTGTTTTTGGAGGAAGGCTGCTGTTTCTCCACCAATAAATCAGGCATTGTAAAGGAAGCAGCAAGAAATCTGACAAACAGGGCCTTGAGAATATGCCAAGACCTCACTAATCCATGGGAAAGCTAGTTAAGCAATTGGAATTGGATGCCCTGGGTCCTAACCTTTCTAGGCCCTCTCTTTCTACTTAGCCTTATTCTAACTTTCAGCCCATGTTTAATGCGTCTTTTGTCAAAATTGCTTAAGGATCCCTTACAAGCCTTCACCAACTGAACTATCCACAAGCTACTTCTAACTCACTCAGATTATCAAAAACTTTGACCCCACACAAATCCCCTTGACCCACATTTCAGCCTTTTCTTATCTTACCCTCACAATGCCACTGTCCCACAAGAAGAAGTTACAGAAGATTGACCCTTGGCCCTTATACTAAATCAAAAAGGCTGGAATGATAGGGCCCACATGGGGTCTCATTGATAAGATGGCTCGTTATGTCAACCTCCCAAACAAAGAATAAATCACAGTGACCTGTGAGACTCACCAAATTGCCCAAATTGCATGCTGTTTTCTCACTGGCACCCATCTTCTCAAAGCTGCGAGACCACCAGATTCCAGATCTCCATTTACGTGACCATCCCTTCAGAGAATTTTTCATTGGTGGGATATAAGAAGGACTCCGTCAGAAAGAGAGGATGCTGGTTCTCCTTAAGGGCCAGTCACCCTCTCCTTTCCCTCTGATGAATTTCCCTTTTCTTGCCTGACTGCCAGGCTCGCTCTTTTGCTTTCTGCACTCGCCTTACAAATGTCAAGACTTGAACACTGATATTTGGCCTCGGTTTCAGTCTCTCTTACAAAATTGATCAATGCCTTCCTCTGAAGAATACCATACTTTTCTTCATGGTCAAAAAATATAGCTCACAACTTTCCTGGAGACTCTTCTGTGGGTTTTACAAAGGTTCTTTGGGAAATATTTGAAATTTTCTAGTCCTTATGGAAAGAAAAAGTAGCTCTACAAACTGAAATAGGTCAAGGAAACATTTGATTCTGAAGATGTGACTGGGAGTTTTCCTCTCAAAGATTTATATTCAGCATTAAATGTGATGATCAAGTTGTTCATTATTCATTCACTTGACTTTAGGCTGGCCAATCTCTCTCCTATTCATACTCTCCAAAAATCTGGCAGGACCACAAGTGCTGCAATTTCAAGACCCAATTTTGGAATTTTCAGAAAGGCCAAAGCAGAGCAAAAGACACAGCCTCTGACAGCCTCCTCCCCCGGAAATCTTTCCCATTGAGTCCTTCCTTTCTCCACAGCAGGACTTCCCCAGCTGCTGGGCACTCCACCCATGATAAATGCAAATCAACACAGATTCCTCAACGGTGAACAACCAGAATGCCCACATTATGAAATCTCTTCCTTCTCTGACTCTGCTTCCTCCAAGAGGACCAGAGCATGCCCTGGGCTCAGATCACAGAAGCAGATTTATTCTGGTACAGCCTCGAAAACAAGAAATGAGTCATGAAGCCAAGAGTGAAGTTACACAGAAAACTCCCCTGAGGAAACAGCCAGGCATTTTCAGAGGGCAGATCAGTTACCTAAAGCATGGTGATCTCTGCTGTGCCTTGTCTAAGAGAGGGAGGCTCCTATCTGTCAGAAAGAGCTGGCTCAGGACATGGGAGCAACCTAGATGCCCATCAGCAGACGAGTGGATAAGGGGGCTGTGGTACATATACACCATGGAATATTACTCAGCCGTTAAAAAGAATTCATTTGAATCAGTTCTGATGAGATGGATGAAACTGGAGCCCATTATACAGAGTGAAGTAAGCCAGAAAGATAAAGAACATTACAGCATACTAATACATATATAAGGAATTTAGAAAGATGGTAATGATAACCCTGTATGCAAAACAGAAAAAGAGACACATATGTACAGAACAGACTTTTGGACTCTGTGGGAGAAGGCGAGGGTGGGATGTTTCAAGAGAACAGCATCGAAACATGTATATTATCTAGGGTGAAACAGATCACCAGCCCAGGTTGGATGCATGAGACAAGTGCTCGGGCCTGGTGCACTGGGAAGACCCAGAGGGATCGGGTAGAGAGGGAGGTGGGAGGGGGGATTGGGATGGGGAATACATGTAACTCCATGGCTGATTCATGTCAGTGTATGACAAAACCCACTACAATATTGTAAAGTAATTAGCCTCCAACTAATAAAAATAAATGAAAAAAAAAAAAAGAGCTGGCTCAAAGCAGAGGGATGAACCAAGTAAACTTTCAGGAGGACTAAGTTTCAAATGTTCCTGCCAGACAGGATTATGTATCCTCAAGCTGGTGTCTTTCTCCTGTGGCCCTTGGTATCACCTGGGTGTGCCCTTTCTCAGGGAGCAGTGAAAACACCGATCCGCAGTTAGGAACTGGGGATTAAGATGAAACAAGAGGGGGAGTATCACACAGTGTTTAAAAATTAAGCAAACTACCAAGGTTAAAATTCCTGCTTCACAATTTACTAACTACATGGCTGTCTGAGGAGGTCTTACAAATAGCTGTGAAAATATGGGAAGTGAAAAGCAAAGGAGAAAAGGAAAGATATACCCATTTGAATGCAGAGTTCCAAAGAATAGCAAGGTAAGATAAGAAAGACTTCCTCGGTGATCAATGCAAAGAAATAGAGGAAAACAATAGAATGGGAAAGACTAGAGATCTCTTCAAGAAAATTAGAGATACCAAGGGAACGTTTCATGCAAAGATGCGCCCAATAAAGGACAGAAATGGTATGGACCTAACAGAAGCAGAAGATATTAAGAAGAGGTGGCAAGAATACACAGAAGAACTATACAAAAAAGATCTTCATGACCCAGGTAATCAAGATCATGTGCTCACTCATCTAGAGACAGACATCCTGGAATGTGAAGTCAAGTAGGCCTTAGGAAGCATCACTACGAACAAAGCTAGTGGAGGTGATGGAATTCCTGTTGAGCTTTTTCAAATCCTGAAAGATGATGCTGTGAAAGTGCTGCACTCAATATGCCAACAAATTTGGAAAACTCAGCAGTGGCCACAGGACTGGAAAAGGTCAGTTTTCATTCCAATCCCAAAGGAAGGCAATGCCAAAGAATGCTCAAACTACCGCACAGTTGCACTCATCTCACACGCTAGTAAAGTAATGCTTGAAATTCTCCAAGCCAGGCTTCAGCAATACATGAACTGTGTACTTCCAGATGTTCAAGCTGGTTTTAGAAAAGGCAGAGGAACCAGAGATCAAATTGCCAACATCCACTGGATCATTGAAAAAGCAAGAGAGTTCCAGGAAAACATCTATTTCTGCTTTATTGACTATGCCAAAGCCTTCGACTGTGTGGATCACAATAAACTGTGGAAAATTCTGAAAGAGATGGGAATACCAGACCACCTGACCTGCCTCTTGAGAAACCTGTATGCAGGTCAGGAAGCAACAGTTAGAACTGGACATGGAACAACAGACTGGTTCCAAATAGGAAAAGGAGTATGTCAAGGCTGTATATTGTCACCCTGCTTATCTAACTTACATGCAGAGTACATCATGAGAAACGCTGGGCTGGAGGAAGCACAAGCTGGAATCAAGATTGCTGGGAGAAATATCAATAACCTCAGACATGCAGATGACACCACCCTTATGGCAGAAAGTGAAGAAGAACTAAAGAGCCTCTTGATGAAAGTGAAAGAGGAGAGTGAAAAAGTTGGTTTAAAGCTCAACATTCAGAAAATTAAGATCATGGCATCCGGTCCCATCACTTCATGGCCAATAGATGGGGGAACAGTGGAAACAGTGGCTGACTTAATTTTTTTGGGCTCCAAAATCACAGCAGATGGTGTTTGCAGTCATGAAATTAAAAGACGCTTACTCCTTGGAAGGAAAATTATGACCAACCTAGATAGCATATTAAAAAGCAGAGACATTACTTTGCCAACAAAGGTCTGTCTAGTCAAGGCTATGGTTTTTCCAGTAGTCATGTATGGATGTGAGAGTTGGACTATAAAGAAAGCTGAGTGCCAAAGAATTGATGCTTTTGAACTGTGGTGTTGGAGAAGACTCTTGAGAGTCCCTTGGACTGCAAGGAGATCCAACCAGTCCATCCTAAAGGAGATCAGTCCTGGCTGTTCATTGGAAGGACTGATGTTGAAGCTGAAACTCCAATATTTTGGCCACCTGATTCGAACAGCTGATTCATTTGAAAAGACCTGATGCTGGGAAAGACTGAGGGAAGGAGGAGGAGGGAATGACAGAGGATGACGTGGTTGGATGGCATCATCGACTCAATGGATATGAGTTTGGGTAAACTCCGGGAGTTAGTGATGGACAGGGCAGCCTGGCGTGCTGTGGTTCATGGAGTCACAGAGAGTTGGACTCGACTGAGCAACTGAACTGAACTGAACTCTCCGAGTGTGTTCCTGCATGCACTCATGCTAAGTCGCTTCAGACGTGTCTCACTTTTTGCCACCCCATGGACTGTAGCCCACCAGGCTCCTCTGTCCATGGGATTCTCCAGGCAAGAATACTGCAGTGGATTGCTGTGCCCTCCTTCAGGGAATCTTCCCGACCCAGGGACTGAACCTGCATCTCCTGCATTGGCAGGGGGGTCTTTACCACTAGCGCCACCTGGAAAGCCTGAGTGCATTCTTTAGTTCAGTCCAGTTCAATAGCTCAGTTGTGTCCAATTGTTTGTGACCCCATGGATTGCAGCACACCAAGCTTCCCTGTCCATCACCAACTCCTGGGGCTTGCTCAAACTCATGTCCATCAAGCTGGCGATACCATCCAACCATCTCATCCTCTGTCATCCCCTTCTCCTGCCTTCAGTCTTGCCAAACATCAGGGTCTTTTCCAATGAGTCAGTTCTTTGCATCAGGTGGCCAAAGTATTGGAGTTTCAGCTTCACCATCAGTCCTTCCAATAAATATTCAGGGCTGATTTCCTTTAGGATTGAGTCTGTTCTTATCTCTAGCTTAATATTCACTTACCTATAAAATGGGCATAATAGTAATATGTTGCAGAAAGGGGGACCTTTTCCAGGGCTCAAGAGTGGACCCTTGTCTAACACTTGGAAATGAATTGTCCAAGGAGACACACATGCTGGCAAAGCAAGAGACTTTATTGAGACAGGATATCCAGGCAGAAAGCAACAGGGTAAGGGAAGCCAGGAGGACTGCTCTGCCCTATGGCTCACAGTATCAGGTTTTATGGTGATGGGATTAGTTTTCAAGTGGTCTCTGGCCAATCATTCTGACTCCAGGTCCTTCCTGGTGACACCACATCGCTCAGCCAAGACAGATTCCAGTGAGAAAGATTCTGGAAGGTTGGTAGAACATACGGACTGGCACTTCCCTTCTCCTTTTGACCTTTCCTTAATTATTCTAGCTGGCCTTGGCTCATTAGTTCCATGTTCTTTACCAGGACCTCCTGTCATAAGATAACTCACTTAAATGGTTACTGTGGTGCCTGGCCAGGGTGGGCAGTTTTGGTCAGTGGTTCCCCTAAAATAGCTACATCATCAAAGTGTTAGGTGGAATAAGGTAATAAAGCTGCCAGAGTATCAGCTGTATAAGGGATGTGGATAACAATAGCAACTGCAGCAACAGTGTGGGTGGCTGTTAATAACTGGATGACCAAGCAGAATAACACATCGTTGTGAGACCTGTGACACAGGGCTTAGCTCTGCGTTTCTGTGTGGTAGAGAGAAGGAAGCAGAGATGCCGATGAGGAAGCTGGAGGCCAGATCAGAGGTCCCTCTGGGGTGGAGGAATGTAGGGTGGAGCCAGCATGAGACAAGAACTAGCGATAGAGGGGGAGGTTGTGAAAAAAACAACCTCATGGTTCTGGAGTGTCCCTCCTTGCTTTGCAAAGCTAAGTACCTTAACAAAAGTGAACCAATGCTTCTCCCATTAGAAGCAGTCAAGTTACTTCACCTCAGAAGCAATCTTCCCCAGGAACTATTACACTTGGAATCACAACAACAAAAGCACCTCAGACACACCCGGGGCAGCAGCCCAAGGCACACAGCTCTGCTGCAGGGGGAGAGCCTGCTATTGAAAATGCAGGCTGAAAAGTAGGAGCCCCTCTGAGTTAGGTCAACAACACAGAGCCCTACCAGCCTAGCAAGACCTTCCGGAAAGATGCTTGCTGGCCAGCCTGGCGTCAGCGGTGTGGTTAATTGCCCCTCAGACTGAAAGCTAGACTTCACCAGGAGAATAGACTTAACCACTTTTATCTTGGGAAAGAGAGTGCCAGAAAAGTCAAGAGAAAAGTAGGGAAGGATGTTTTTCTTCCATTAACAAAATACACAGGCCCTAATGTCTATAATAGTTAGCCATCAGTAAAAAGATGATTATTCAAGAAAATGTTATAGTGAAAAATCATTTATTAGGTGGAAATATTAAAATTTGAACTTCATTATAAATCTTTATGAAAACATTTTCTCAACGGATTGAGAATTTGTGTTTATAAAAAGAAAGAAAAAGAAAAAGCAGTTGCAGTGGCAAAAGTAAACAACACAGAAGCAAATACCAGAGTGCATCTAATTTATCTTAGGGTAGAGTTGCTACAAATATGGCCTAAAATTCTATGATACATCTCCTTTGAAGACCACCTGAACCCAGGCAGGCTTGAGACTGCTTTCACTAATAGAGTAGTTGACATAGTCCAGGGCTATGTCATAAAAGACCTTACAGTTGTTTGCTCGAATGCTCCCTTTTGGAGTCTTGAGCTGCCATGGTAAGAATTCAAACAACTCCAATGCTGCCATGTCAGAAAGTCCATATGGAAGCGCTTAGGGGACAGTTCCTGTTGAACACAGCTTTCCAGCCATTCCCCGTGACTCCAGACATGTGGGTGACACCATCTTGGATCCTCTTAATCAGCCAGTTGATGAGCGCTGAATGACTACTGTGCATATCAGGTAGAGCAGAAAAATCACCAACTGGGCCTGCCCAAGTCACTGACCTACAAAATACGATAAACTATAATGAAATGGTTATTGTTTTAAGTTATTAAATTTTGGTGTCATTAGTTATGCAGCAGTAGATGAATGTGTAGAGAAGGACCTTCTAAGCATGAAAGCTTAGTTTGTTGTTGTTTAGTCACTGAATCATGTCCAATTGTTTTGTGACCCTATGGACTGTGGTCTGCCAGGTTCCTCTGTCCATGGGATTTCCCAGGTAAGAATACTGAATAAGTTGCCATTTCCTTCTCCAGGGGGTCCAGGGATTTAACCAGCCTCTTCTACATGGGCAGGTTCTTTAACCACTGACCTATCAGGGAAGCCCTGAAAGTGTGGTAGAAATAAAGAAAAGAAAGGGAGAAAAAAAAAAAAAAGAACAGCAGATTTGAAATTGTAAACTATTCAGTGTCAATTACCCACATATACAAAATTAAAAGGCAATGGCAAACTGGGAAAATAGCCTTGTAGCACTTCTGACAGAACTTTAAGAAGAAAATTGCAATAGAAAAAAATATGCAGATAACAAAAAGAAGTTATCTAAAGAAATTTAAAGACAGAAAAGAGAAGAGGTGTTTAACACTATTAGTAATAAAATGAATGCAAATTAAATGACAGTAAAATACCTTTTTTGCCTTCAACCTCACAAAGACTTTATTAAATGATAATAGCCAATGCCTGCAAGACTAGAGTGAAGCAAGAATTTCCCAGTACTTGTGGTGAGAATGTAAATTGGTAGTCTTTCAGGAGAGCAAGCTGATGATATGAATCAAAAACCTCAAATGCCCTTTGCTCAAGTATTTCAACTTCTAAGAATTAAAGAGACATGTAGTCAAGCATTCTCATCACAGCACCATTTATAATAATGAGAAATAATAAACACTAAAACATTCCAACAGTAAGAGAATAATTGCTGTTTCAAATAATTGAATACAATGGAGTTATCAAAAAGCATATTTTCCAAAATATTCAATGGCAGGAGAATACATTTATAATTGACTTAAACTGAAGAGGAAAGTGTGATTAAAAGCATACAAAAAAGAAGAGTCACAACTTTATTTATATAGATGTATGAATAGACAGATAAAATATATCAAGTGGAAACACACAAAAATATTAACAGGGGATCCAGAAGGTCCCCTGGATGAAGGATTTAGGGAGGTATTATTCTCTCTTTCTCCTTGTCTGAATTTTTCTAATTTTCCAACACAGAACTGCACCAATTTTATAATCAGAAAAATGTTCTTTTAAATAGGTAATTAAAGAAAAAATTCTAAAGTAGTTACTTCTAGCAAACTCAAACACAGGAACTTTCAAGTATGAAGAACCTTCTCAGAAGCCAGGGGCTCCTACTCCAGAAGCTTGCTATGGTTTGTGTTTTGGAGAGGCTTGATGCTAGACCATGCCCCATGGATACCCAAACTCCAAAGTTATCTATCATCCCTGTGCCACCTCCCCTTCCTACTGAAACAGGAGGGAAGGGGGCAAGGCACAAGATTTAAAAGAATGACACAGTCATAGGACATGACAAATTAGTCAAAACCAACTAGGTCCAAGATGGCAGACAATTTGACTTCCAGTGGATCTTGAGCCTCATTATACACTCATTGTAATAAATTACCATAAGCAATGTTACACACTTACCAGTGCCATGACAGTTCCAAGTATGACCAGCAAAGATCAGAAAGTGGGCGATGGCCCAACTCCCGTAAATTCCCACCCCTTCCCTGAAATAGTTGGAATAATCCTCCCTGTCATTAGCCTATGAAATTCGTCAGTTCAGTTCAGTTCAGTCTCTCACTCATGTCCAGCTCTTTGCAACCCCAAGGACTGAAGCACGCCAGGCCTCCCTGTCCATCACCAACTCGTGGAGCTTGCACAAACTCATGTCCATCGAGTTGGTGATGCCGTCCAACCATCTCATCCTCTATCATCCCCTTCTCCTCCTGCCTTCAATCTTTCCCAGCATCAGGGTCTTTTCCAATGAGTCAGTTCTTTGCATCAGGTGGCCAAAGTTTTGGAGTTTCAGCTTCAGCATCAGTCCTTCCAATGAATATTCAGGACTGATTTCCTTTAGGATTGACTGGTTTGATCTCCTTGCTGTCCAAGGAACTCTCAAGAGTCTTCTCCAACACCACAGTTCAAAAGCATCAGTTCTTCGGTGCTCAGCTTTCTTTATGGTCCAACTCTCACATTCCATACATGACTACCAGAAAAACCATAGCTTTGAGTAGATGGACCTTTGTTGGCAAGGTAATGTCTCTGCTTTTAAATATGCTGCCTAGGTTGAACATAGCTTTTCTTCCAAGGAGCAAGCGTCTTTTGATTTCATGGCTGCACTCACCATCTGCAGTGATTTTGGAGCCCAAGAAAATAAGGTCTGTTAACCCCCAGAAAAGTCTACAGTCTATAGCCAAAGGATAGAAAAAGAGCAGCCAACAACACAAAAAACATTTAGACACTAACAGCCCTGCTGCAGCCAAATACCATTGAAAAGAACTATGGCCCACCCCTGCCCAAAGCAGCAAATCTGAGTAGGGAACCTCAACTTCCACCATTGTTAAGTTGTAATGAAGTGCCCCACCCACCCCACTGGGGTGGTGTCAGAGATGAACAAGTAGAAAGCCAGGACTTCCTGCCACTGGTAGGCAGCCCTAAACCACCCCTCCCCGCCCTGCCCCCACAAATGGGGAATCTATCCAGCAGTAATGAGGCATACCTCCCAGAGGGGAGATGTCAGAGGAGACCTAGGGGAGAATGGGAAATTTTCACCACCAACCAGTGCCCATGAGGACACCCCACCACTGGAACTCAGATTCCCAACAGCGGTAATAAGGAGCTTCCCTAACCCCCACCACTTGAGTGTTAATAGTGACCAAGTGGTGAACCTGGCTTTCCACCCTGCCTGAATATAATAGAGTAGGAGCCTCACTTCCCCTGTCAGAGTGGTGTCAGCCAAGATCCACTAAAAAAGTAGGTTCAAACAAGATCCAGAGCCTCAGAACACAATACAAAAAGCTTACATTCCAATAAAAAATCACTGATCATCCCCCAAACCAGGAGGATCTTAAACTGAATGCAAAAAGATATTCAATAGATGCCAACACTAAGATGACAGAGATATCAGACTTATCTGACAAAGATTTTAAAGCAGCCAATGATGAAATTGCTTCAACAGCAATTGTGAATGTGGTTGAAACATTTTTTTTTAAATAGGCCTCAGCAAAGAAGTAGGAGTTATATAAAAGAACTAAATGGAAATTTCAGAATAGAAAAATACAGTAATCAAAATAAGATCTCAGTATATGGGCTCGTATATATTCCGTATTGCTGATGTGATAAATTATCACAACTTAGTAGCTTAAAACAATATCAACCTATTTCTTACAGTTCTGGATGTTAGAATTCCAAAGTAGGTCTCACTGGCTAAAACCAAGGTGTATCAAACCTGTATTACTTTATGGAGACTCCAGTGGGGAGTCTGTTTCCTTGCCTTTTCCAGCTTCTCAAGGCTGCCCTCATTCCTTGACTTGTGAATCCTTTCCATCTTCAAAGCCAGCAATGTCTGTTGAATCTTTCTCACATCATATTACTCAGACATTGAGTATGCCTGCCTTTCTCTTACACCTATAAAGATCCTTGTGGTTATAGTGGGCCCACTGGAAGAATCCAGTATAATCTCCCCATCTCAAGGTCTTTAATCACATCGGTAAAGCCCTTTTTGTCAACTGATGTAACATAGTCCCAAGTTTTACGGATTAGGATGTGGTAATCTTTGAGGGGGCATTATTCTGCCCACCACAATCTGCTCTCAAATTCATGCCCATCCCACATACCAAATTCATTCACCACATCCTAATGCTGTCAAAAGTTTTAATAGATTACTGCCTCAACTCAAAATCCACATCAGTTTACAAGTCCCAAATGCCATCATCTAAGTCACTTTAAATAGGTATGAGAAAGACTGATTATAATCCAGCCTAGGGCAGAATTCCTCTGCATCCATGAACCCATAAACTAGAAACAAGTTATCAGCTCCTAAAATGCAGTGATTGACAGGCATAGAAGAGCAGCTATAGACATTCCCATTCAAAAGGGAAACTGGGACAGGAAAAACAGTCATCAGTCCCAAGCAGTTTTGAAATCCAGCTGGGCAAATTTCATTTGGTTTCAAGGCTTCTGTGGTTCAAGGCTCCATTTTCTATGTACAAAGTTTCACCCTTCAAGTTAACCTTTCTTTCTCCTGTAGCACTTATTTGCAGCCGAATAGTTTAATCTTATATCTGTAGAATTGGGGAGCTGGTGGCGGGGGGGGGGGGGGGGGGGGGGGGGGTTTGTCCAACAGCTCTATAACTGTTTTAAAAAATGAATTAGCACATAATAAAAAAAATTTTCCAAGCTCAAATGCTGTCACTGGAGAATTGTCACAAACATTTAAAGAGGAATTAACATCTATTCTATACAATCTCTTCCTAAAAATAGAGGAGGAGGGAACATCTCCTAATTCATTTTCTAAAGCTAGTGTTACCCTAATACCAAAACTATAGAAAGATAGTACACACAAAAAAAGAAAAACTACAGACAAATATCAAATATGCCTCATAAATATAAATGTAAAAATTCTTAACAAAATATTAACAAATAGAATTCAGTAATATAAAAGAACTCAATGACCAAGTGGGGTTCATTCCAGGGATGCAAGCCTGGTTCATTATTTGATAACCAATGATATCCATCATATTAACAGGTTAAAAAGAAAAATCATATTAATTGATGCAAATGATGTATTTGGCAAAGTTCAACACTCATTTTTGACAAAAACTCTCAGAAAAATAGCAACAGAAAAGAATTTGCTCAGCTTGGTAAAAGACCCTCTGTACAAAATTACAACTAACATTATTCCTGATAGTGAAAGACTAAAAGCTTTCCCCCTAAGATCAGAATCAAGGAAGGATGTTCATCCTCACCACATTTATGCATCAGTGTGTTGAACATTCTAGCCAGTGCAATCAGGCAAAGAAAAAAAGAAAAAGAAAGGAAAGAAGAAATACATAAACATACTTAGATTAGAAAGGAAGAACTAAAACTATCTCTTTCAGCAGATGACATGATTGTCATAGAAAATTCCAAGGAGTCTACTAAGACAAAAAACTGCTCATCAGTGAGTTCAACAAAGCCTCAGGATTCAATACAAACATTTAAAAAAATCAATTATATTTCAATATACTAGCAATGGACATGTGGACTCTGAAATTAAAAATACAGTATCATTTAAAATTTCTCAAAAAAGGAAGTACTAGGTGTAAATCTTACAAAGCATGTATAGGACTTGTATGCTGAAAAGTATTTAATGCTGACAGAAGATATCAAAGAAGACCTATATAAATGGAGTTGGCAAAGGGATAAACACATGGTACAGATGATGAACAGAATGAATAATTCAGAATCCAGAACTAGACCCATAGAAATAACTTTTTGATAAGGATGCAAAAGCAACTCAATGGAGGAAAGATACCCTTTCAACAAATGATGCTGGAGTGCTTGGACTAAAAGTTGCTCAAAATGGATCACAGATTTAAATGTAAATGTAAAACTATAAAATTATTAAAAATCATAGAAAATATTTAGGATCTAACACTTGAAAGTTAAATTTGATAACAAAAGCATGATTCATAAGAGGGAAACTTAATACATTTACTTTAACAAAAAACATTTGATTGCTTTGCTATAGACCCTGT
Source organism: Cervus canadensis (assembly GCF_019320065.1). NCBI lineage: Eukaryota > Metazoa > Chordata > Mammalia > Artiodactyla > Cervidae > Cervus > Cervus canadensis. The sequence continues at coordinate 42,598,371 of NC_057398.1, read as the reverse complement.
TAAGAGGATGAAAAGATAAGCTATACAGAGGGAGAAAACATTCACAAATCACACATCTGACTAAGAACTAGTATTTAGAATGAAAAAAGAACTCTCAATACTCAGTTTAAAAAATCTAATTAGAAAATGGCCAAAAGATATGAATAGATTTGTTTTTTTAACATTTCATGCAATCTATTTTAAAACATGATTTTTTCTTAACATATTGCTAGAACAGTCTTATATGCATCAGTGTTCAGTCCCTTTTTTTCTTTTTATTGAACTGTAGTTGATTTACAATGTTATATAAGTTTCAAGTCGATAGCAAAGTGATTCATATATATATTAAATATATATTATATATATTCTTTTTCAGATTCTTTTCCCTATGTGTTATTAAAAAATATTGAATAAAATCCCATTTTTTACAGTAGGTCATTGTTGATTATCTATTTTATTTATAGTAGTGTGTATATGCTAGTCCCAGATGCCTAATTTATCCCCCCTTTCCACACTTTCCCTTTTGGTAGCCATAGTTTGTTTTATATGTCTGTGAGTTTGTTTTGTATATAAGTTCATTTGTATCTTTTTTAGATTCTACATATGAGTGATATTTGTTTTTCTCTGTCTGATTTACTTCACTGAGTAGGATAATCTTTAGGCCCATCCATATTTCTGAAAATGGCATTGCTTCATTCTTTTTCATGGCTGAATCATATTCTTGTGTGTGTGTGTGTGTATGTGTATGCATGTGTGTGTATCATATCTTCTTTATGCATTCACCTGTCAATGAACATTTAGGCTGCTTCCATATCTTGGCTATTGTAAATAGTGCTGCTATGAACACTATCTTTAGAGTTCTTTTCTTTTCCAGATCTATCACCAGGAGTCAGATTGCTAGATTATATGGTAATTCTATTTTTATTTTTTTAAGGAACCTCCTTAGTGGTTTTCATAATGGCTATACCAATTTACATTCCCGCCAGCAGTATATAAGAGTTCCCTTTTCTCCACATCCTGTCCAGTATTTATTATTTGTAGACTTTTTGATAATGACCATCCTGATCAGTGTGAGGTGATACTTCATTGTAGTTTTGATTTGCATTTTTCTAATAATTAGCAATGTTGAGCAACTTTTCACATGCCTGTTGGTCAACTGTAGGTCTTGAACAGATTTTTCACCAAAGAAGGTGTACAGATGACAAATAAGTACGTGGAAAGATGTTCAACCTCATTAGCCACCAGGAAAGTGCAATTTAAAACCATAAAGAAATATCACTACAAACCCATCAGGATGACTAAAGTAAAAAATAGTGACAACACCATATGTTGGTAAAGATGTGGAAAAACTGGGTCACTCATGCAATGCGAATATAAAATGCTAAAGGCACTCTGGTATACAGTTAGGCAGTTCCTTAAAAAAACTAAACATGGGCCTACCATATGACCCAGTAATTGGATTCTTGGGCATTTACTGCAAAGAAATGAAGACTTGTGTTCACACAAAAAAGCTGTACAAAAGGATTTGAAGTATTTTGTCCATAGAGGCACCAAACTAGAAACAACCCAAATATCCTTCAATGAGCGGTTAAACCACACATCACTGAATACTACTCAGCAACAAAAAGAGACAAAATACTCACACATGCAACAGTCTGGATAATCTCCAGATAATCATGCTGAATGAAAAAAGTCAGTCCCCAAATACTATGTTACTTGATTTATCTAGCATTCTATAAAAGTCAAAATTACAGAAACGGAGGACAGATCTGTGGTTGCCAAAGGTTAGGGAGGTGACGGGTGTGGGAAGGAAGCATTGTTAACTGTTGATCAGTCTTGCTCAGTTGTGTCTGATTCTTTACGACTCCATGGACTTCAGCACGCCAGGTTCCCCTGTCCTTCTCTATCTCCTGGAGTGTGCTCAAACTCATGTCCGTTGAGTCGGTGATGCTATCCAAACATCTCATGCTCTGCCAACCCCTTCTCCTTTTGTGTTCAATCTTTCCCAGTGTCTGTCTTCTCCAGTAAGCTGAGTCCTTTCCAATGAATCAGCTCTTCACATCAGATGGCCAAAGTATTGGAGATTCAGCTTTAACAACAGTCCTTCCAATGAACACCCAGGACTGATCTCCTTTAGGATTGACTGGCTTGATCTCCTTACAGTCCAAGGGACTCTCAAGAGTCTTCTCCAGCACCACAATTCAAAAGCATCAATTCTTTGGTGCTCAGCCATCTTTATGGTCCAACTCTTACATCTGTACATAACACTGGAAGAACCATAGTTTTGACTATACAAATGAAAATGAAAGTGTTGGTCACTCAGTCATGTCCCACTCTTTGCAACCTCATGGGCTCTAGCCCACCCCACTCCTCTGTCAATGGGATTCTCCAGGCAAGAATACTGGAGTGGGTTGCCAACCCTTTCTCCAGGAGGCCTTTCCAACCCAGGAACTGAACCAATTGTAGGCAGATTCTTTACCATCTGAGCTACCAAGACTATACAGATATGTGGCTGTAAAAGGACAATATGAGAAGATATTCTACATATAGACTCTAGCAGTATCAATCTGGGTTGTAATAATGCAAAATGTTAACCACTGGGGCAGGGAAAGAAAATGGTTAAAAAGATACTAGGGATCTCTGTGTTATTTCTTACAACTGCATGTGAACCTATAATTATTTCAAAATAAAAAGTTGAACTTTTGAAAAAGATTTTAGCGTAACCTCACATAAAAATTGGCATGTGGCTAAAATGGGCTGGCTGGTGTGGAGTAAGCTGCAGCTCAAGCTTGGGCATGCACTTCCCAGGTCACTGTAGTCCCCACCACTGCCTATCGTCTCCCTATCACCTAGGCTCAGGATTCTCTGCTATCCATTATCCAGCCTGCCCTGCTCATTTTCTTACATCCAGTAAGAGTCTCCTGCCTGGGTAGGGTATCTAATTTTCCACTTTTATTAACTCAGATTCCTGACATCAGCAAAGCAGGGTAGGAACAGAGTTCACTCATGCTGAGATGTTAACTCATGGAAATTTCTTCATTCTTTACATCTCATGTCTGAAAACTGTGCCTGAGAAATGATAACACAGTGGAAACCCTTGAAAGTCAGACAGACCTGAGTTAAAATCAGGGCTTTCCCAGCTGACCTTGAGCCCATGACTTGAATTTTCAGATTCTCCCTTATAAACTGGCAACAATAATATGTAACTCAATCTAAAACATCTACTACCACAGCATAGGGACTCCTTAATATGTCTCCCCAATAGCAACAGGATGCCCCTCATTTTCATATTGCTTTCTGATTCCTCCTAGTAAACAACAGCCTCTGTTAAAAGAGGTTGTTTCCCTCTGGAGAGTCATACATATATTTACTGCTAACTGGGAACTTATATGTCACTTTGCTTAGCACCTTTCTCACACTATCTCACCATCCTCACAATAATCCTGCAAAACAGGTGCTTACTTGTATTAAGTCTATCTTGCAAATGAATAATTTGAGGCATAGAATTATTTGGTGACTTACGTTTTTGCCAATAAATCTGCCTCTAGAATTTATGCTTTTAGCTAGCTTTTCCACTGCCTCTCTCTGTATCCAGCTTGGCAGTGTTTGGCAGAGGGAGGTTTGCTATCCAGGGTCTCCCCAGGGACTAACCCTTTGGGGTGATCTTGCCTGTTACAAAGGTAAGGCTTACAATGATATATTCCTGGTAAGCTTCAGTTTACAGCCTCAGAAAGACTTAGAATCCCATCTCTCTTTCACCCTCTCCCCCGACACATGATCTTTGTTGGGGTGAACCTGTGATACAGGTACCTGCAGGCTGCAATGTGTTGGGAGGTTTTCAGGTTCCACTAGCCAAGCACAGGGTGTTATTATCAAGGACATTTTCCTGCAGCAGTGTTATTGGCATCTCTTTCACAATCCAATGATCTTTTATTGGCACCAACATAAATTGGCCAAGAGAAGGGGACAAAAAAACACACAAAATGGGCTGAGTGAAATACCAGCTCTCCCCTGAGGATGGGGGGCTGGCTGAGCTGCTCAAGTCTTGTCACTCACCGGAGATGAAAAGACTCAAGAACAACAGGACACTCCCTGACATTTGACAGAGTGTCCAGGAGCTTCCCAGGATATGAAACTCGAGAAGTGCCTTAGGCTTATTTCTCAATGGTTGGGACTCTCCAGTAACACAAAGCTGGATTTGATTCCTGGCTGCCCCAATTCTTAGCTATGGCAACTTGGCCAAGGTTCTTAATCTCTCTCACTAAGCCTCAGTTTTTCCATTTTGTAAAATGGACATAATAATCATAGTAATCATAATCATAGCCTTCCCTACAAGGTCTTCAAAGGAAATATATGAAGTGATATAGGAGCTTATACACAGTAAGCCCTCAATAAATGTTAGTATTATTACATTAGTGGTGAAATTTGTGATGAGCCAGAAAGCAATAATAGCCATCAATATTATTAAAAGTGATAGGATTTGTAATATGCCAGGGAAAAATGTGGTGGTATTGATGGTGGCGGTATTTTAGTCATTATCAGCAAAAAAAAAAAAGAAAAAAAAATGACAAAACCTCAAAAGAGTGTCCCAGGGGAAGCTTTCTTCCCACAAAAGTTGCATTTGTCAGAAATTCTCTGCCTTTGCATGTTTTAAAATTGAAACCTGTTTTCCTATTCAATAATAATTCCAGAAATGTTCTCTGTTCAGTTTTGATAAATTTAATCTTTTCTTTAAATAATGCTCTGGCTTCATCTATTTTTATCTTTGTGACTTTGGGCAACATTGTTTACCTCTTTATCAATTTTCTTATCTCGAATAGTAAGTTCTGGAATCACTTGAGATAATGCACATGTAAGTGCTTTGCAAAAGTAGAAACCTCCCCCTTCTCCATAGAAGTGGCTTCCCTCGTAGTTTGGGCAATAAAGAATCTACCTGCAATGCAGGAGACCCGGGTTCAATCCCTGTGTTGGGAAGATACCCTGGAGAAGGAAATGGCAACCCACTCCAGTATTCTTGCCTGGAGAAATTCTCCATAGAAATGCTGAGTTATAATGGCTCCAATGTTACCCTCAACCATGCTCTCAACATTGGTGGGGACTCATACCCTCAACATTTGTGGGGACTTCCTCATGGTCCAATTTTTAAGACTTGACCTTTCAGTTCAGGCAGTGTGGGTTCAATCCCTGGTCAAGGAGCTAAGACCCAAATGCCTCCTGGCTAGAAAACCAAAACATAAAACAGAAGCAATATTTTAACAAATTCAATAAAGACTTTTAAAAACAGTCCACATTTTTAAAAAATCTTTTAAAAAAAGACATTTGTGAAGTATACTTTCAGTTAGAAAATAACAACCATTTAATTTGTTCTAAAAGTTTGAATTTTGTGCAGCAAATTATCTTCATAGAAGGCAAAACTTTGGAGAAAACTATGAGGTACAAGCTGTTAATGTGAAGTTTTAGCAGTTTCATAAATTAAAGTTCCTACCCTAAGACCTAGGAATTCCACTCCTAGCTATTTGAGAAAACTAAAAAGAATTATCTACAAAAAGCCTTATATAAAAGTGTTCATAGCAGATTTACTTATAATAATGAAAGTTGGAAACATTCCATATGTTTGTCAACAGAAAAATGAATAAACAAGCTCTGTGTAGTCATACAATGGAAAAATACTCACCAATAAAAAAAAGTAACAAACTACTGATATATGAAACAACATGGAAAGGTTACAAAAATAGTATGCAGAATGAAAGTGTATGATTCCACTTATATGAAATTCTAGAATCTACAGTGACGGAAATCAGAACAATATTTGCTTCTTAGGGGGTAAAGAGCATTGACTGGGAAGAAGCACAAGGAAATGTGCTAGTAAGATTAAAATATCCTGGGTCTATACACTGATCATAATTGACAATAGCTACACTTAAAATTTGACCATTTCACTGTATTCAATTATATCCCAGTAAATCAAACAAACTTTAAAAGATAATGCTGAGGGAAATTTTGGGAGATGCAAATGCTCTAAAACTGGATTGTGGTGGTGGTTGCAACTGTATGCATTTATTAAAAGTAACTACTTGGTACAGCCACTATAAAGAACAGTAGGAAGGCTCCTTAAGAAGCTAAAGTAGAGCTACTATATGATCCAGCAATCCCACTCCTGGGCATTTATCCAGAGAAAAACATGATCCAAAAGGGTATACATGCCCCAATGTTTACTGCAGCACTGTTTACAATAGCCAAGACTTGGAGGCAACCATTGACAGAGAATTGGATATAAAAGATATGGTACATATATACAATGGAATATTGTTGTTGTTTATTCCCTCAATCGTGTCCAACTCTTTTGCAAACTCATGGTCTATATCCCACCAGGCGCCTCTGTCCACGGGATTTCCTAGGCAAGAATACTGGAGTGGGTTGTCATCTCCTTCTCCAGAGGATCCTCCTGACCCAGAGATCAAACCTGACTCTCCTGCATTGCAGGCAGATTCTTTAACCCTGAGTCATCAGGGAAGCCCACGATGGAATATTACTCAGCTATTAAAAATAAAGAAATATGCCATTTGCAGCAACTCAGATGAACCTAGAGATTTGCATACTCAGTCAAATCAGACAATGAAAGAGAAATACCATATAATTTTGCTTGTATGCAGAATCTAAAAAGAAATGATACAATGATATATACAAAATAAAAACAGACTCACGAATTTGTGGAATGAACTTATGGTTACCAGAGATTGAAGGGTAGAGGGAAGGAACTGTTAGGGAGTTTGGGACTGACATGTACATACTGCTATAAAATAGATAATCCAGAAGGACCTACTGTATAGCACAGGGAACTCTGCTTAATATTATGTAACAACCTAAATGGAAAAAGAATTTGAAAAAACATATATACATGTATACGTATACCTGAATCACTTTTCTATACACCTGAAACTATCACAACATTGTTAATCGACTATACTCCAATATAAAATCAAAAGTTTAAAAAAAAGAATAAAGGAAACTTGCAAAACAAAAAACAATAAATGAAAATCATTAAAATGTTCATTTATAATGAGAAAATTTTATAGTACATCAGTTACACCTCAATAAACTGTTGACTAAAATGATAATGCATTCAGTATTGAAGTACTAACTAATGCAACAAAAGAAGAAAAGGAAATAACAGGTATATAGATGTGGGGAAGAAGAAATAAAATAGTGTTTGCTTATAGATGACATGGTCATCCATGTATGAAATCCAAAATAATTAAAAATAAATAAATAAACACTCCTGGAACTAATAAGTGATTATAGCAAGATGGCAGGATATAGAATTAATATGCAAGTCAATCACTTTCCTATATACCAGCTATGAAAACATGAAATTTGAAATTACAAACATAATACCATTAACATTCTCATCCCAAAAAATAAAATACTAAGGTATAAATTTAACAAAATATGTACAAGATCTATATGAGGAAAACCACAAAATCCTGATGAAAGAAATCAAAGAACATGGTAATTATATATTTCATGTTCATGGATAGGATGACTCATTACTGTCAACATGTCAGTTCTTCCCAAATTCATCTGTAGATTCAATGTAGTACTAATCAAAATTGCATCAAGTTATTTTGTGTATATCTATAAAATAAGTCTAAAGTGTATATAAAAGGACAAGAGACCCAGAATAGTCAACACAGTATTGAAGAACAAAATTCAAGGACTAAAGCTACCTGACTTCAAGACCTACAATAAAGTTACAGTAATCAAGACAGTGTGTTATTGATGAAATAATAGAGCAATTGAACAAAATAGAGAGCCTATAAATAGACCCACATAAGTAGAGTCCACTTTTCTTTGACAAAGGAACGTAGGCAATACAATGGAGCAAAGATAGTCTTTTCAACAAATGGTGCTAGAATAACTGGACATCCACATGCAAAAAAAAAAAAGAATCTAGACAAAGATATTACACCCTTCACAAAAATTAACTCAGAATGAAAGTTAGACCTAAAGATAAAATTCCTAGAAAATAATATGGGAGAAGACCTAGATGACCTTGGTTGTAGTGATGAAGTTTTACATACAACACCAAAGGCACGATCCATGAAAAAAATAAATGATAATTGGATTTCATTAAAATAAAAAAAAACTTCTGCTCTACCAAAGACAGCATTAAGAAAATGAAATGAGAACGTCAGTTTATAACAGTTATAACAAATATGTGGCTCTTATGGGGAATGTTGATAATGTTGGCTGGTGTGTTGGGACAAGGGGTATATAGCTGTTTTTGTCATTGTTGTTGATTAGCTGCTAAGTTGTGTCCTACTCTTTTACGACCCCATGGACTATAGCCTGCCAGGCTCTTCCGTCCATAGGATTTCCCAGGCAAGAATACGGGAGTGGGTTGCTATTTCCTTCTCCAGGGGATCTTCTGGACCCAGGGATCGAAACTGCATCTTCTGCATTGCAGGCGGCTTCTTTACCACTGACCTTTCTCTTAATTTTGCTGTAAACCTAAAACTTCTCTAAAAAAAATAATAACTTTAAAAAGATAATACATATAGCTATTGGGGTACAGAGAAAAATAATTTCAGATTTCTGGGTACAACTTTCCTTCAGAGCAATTTAATGATGTATATCATGAGTCTTAAAGTAAGGATGCCCTCTGGCCAAGCAATTCTATTTTAGAAATTTACCCTGAAAAAATAATTGAAGATATGCACAAAGATTTAAAGACACATAATGAACTGAAGTGTCATTTGTAATAGTTAAAAATTGGAAGCAACTTAATGTCTACCAGAGCACATGACTGAAATGTGTATGAATGTGTATACAAACAGTAGTTATTATAATAATGTCATAAATTAATGTTTATCAACATAGAAAGCTGTTCACAACATAGTAATAGAAAAAGCAAGTTGGAGAAAACATCAGACAAGAACATAATTAGTATTATTATGCAGTACTTTTAGTACTATGCAGTAACAGTATTATATAAAGAGTTCTGTAAGGGTCTACAACAAGGTGATAAGGATAGGTATTTCTTTGTGATAGGATTATGGGGATAGCTTTCTACTCTTTCATAATAATTATATGTGCCTTTCACACACACAAAAATGTTTATATATTAATATATATTTCAAAATCTTTAAAGTGAGTTAATAATGGGGAAAGAGATCATCAGGAACATGGTACATACATGGTACATGTGATAAATATGGAATTTTTAACGTGTTCTGAAAATCTGGTGCATGCTATCTTATGCAATGGGTGTGTATAAATTGGGTTGCACTTTCCATTATTCTAACAAAAGAAAAAGCTGCAAGAAAGGTAAGGAATCACTTGATTGTGTGAATAACAATTGCCTCGTGTTTCTGTCTTGGAAGTGCACATCATTTTAATTTTTAGTATTGCTTAAAACAGAAAATACCCAAATCATTATTCCTTTGTAATGTCCTGGTCAAATTATTTATCACAATCATTTTAAGAAAGCCCTAGGTCGGTGTTGTGTTTTTACTTTCCTGATTTATATATAGGGTGCAACCACTTTTTCAGCTGTCCTGGGGACAGCTCCAAAGGGGAGAATTCACATGCTTAGAGAATTTGGTTAGTTTCAAACTTGTCTACATAAACAGGCAAATTTCGTCTGACTCTTAACAGACCCTGATCAGGAAACAAAGCAATCTCCCTAACCAAGAGATAAACAAAGAAAACCAGTACATCTGGGAAAATCGACCACTCAGAACATTTCTTCATGGAGAAGAAATGAAAACATCTCAAGTGCCTGTTACCCAGACAGCCTGAGTGTTAGACGTAGATCAGCTCAGCCTGGTGCTGTCTCCATTTCAAGACAAAAGGAAGCTGAAACTCTGTAAGGATGGCTTGCCCAGTTATGCCAAAAATCAGTGGTAAGGCTATGATTAAAATTGTCTCCCAAGCGCTAGGGGCTCTAATGGGTAAAGCAGACAATGGGGTGTGATGAAAAGACTAGTTGACAAGTCAGAAAACCTGAGTTTCAGACTTGGCTTTGTCAGTTAGCCATGTGTCCTTAAGCAAGTACCTACCCTTTCGAAGACTGTGCCTCTTTACAACATGAGATGGTGCTACTAGAAAATATATCAGGGCTCCTCTGTACTTTCCTACTGGTACAGTGGATAATATAGGGGACACCGGTTCAATCTCTGGTCTGGGAAGATTCCACGTGCCACGGGCCGCCCCTGAAGCCTGCTGCCTGGAGCTGTGCCCCACAGCAAGAGAAATCACTGCAGTGAGAAGCTCGTGCACCGCAACTAGAGAGGAGCCCCTGGTCACCATAACTAGAGAAAGCCCGCAGGCAGCAACAAAGACCCAGTGCAGCCAAAAATAAACAAATAGATAAATATAGTAGTATGTACATATCAAAAAAATTTTTTTAAAGGAAGAAAATATATGAGGGTTCCTTGAGATAAAAAAATCCTAGAGTTTCTAATTAGCTCACCCTTCCCCTTCCTCTAAGGAGGATTAAGGAGGTTTAGCCCTTCGGGGTATTCTTATCCCTCTCTCCTCCCCTCGTCCACGGTTCTCTTGGGCACATCTGTCCTGTGATCTCCAAGCTGTACAAGGTCAGGAGGGTCCTCCCTGGGCTGCCTAAGCAGGTACTGAAGTGTTTACCCTGTTCTTGCTACCATTAGTTAGAGACATGCTAATTTTTTTTTTTTTTTTTGCCTAAGTAGATTAACAAGGCACACATAGGTCTGTAGATAAAGCTCCATTGAATACACTTTGCAGAATAAATAAAAGTTTAATTTTCTTTAAACAGACATCAAGTGCTTGAGGATGTGTGAAACCCAGAAGGGTGATTTCCTTGGGCAGCCTGCCTCTCCCAGGAGAAGGGGCTGCCTGAGTTTTGACCAGAGAAGAAGACAAGTATTGACACAGGGAGAGAGGGTGCTGCTACATTCAGCCAAACCCGAGTGAAGAGAGACAGAGAACAAGGTTGTGCCATCAATCATTTCTCAAGTTCAGTTATCCTTATTGGTGTGACAAGGTAGACACATTGCCAAAGTCAATACAGGAGGTCTGTGTGCCTAAGGCAGGCTTTCGTGCAAATGGGGATTTTAATGTCAGACATTCTGTTCTGTGACTGTTTCCTAATGTCCTTCTTGGTCTCCATCTGCCATGTGTTGTGGTTATAATCTTGCTATTGAAGCTTACAGAAATTAAGTTTGGGGGTCCTCAAACCAAACGTACGTTAAGTCTTCTCTCCTGAAACCCTTTTATACTAATGAAAAACCTTGTGAATTTTTATTTATTTCTTTATTTTGTTTTAATATGTAGTACACTACAATAAGGACTTCCCAGGAGGGTGCTAGTGGTAAAGAACCCGCCTGCCACTGCCAAAGACTTGAGAGATGGGTGTTCAGTCCCTGGGTTGGGAAGATCCCCTGGAGGAGGGCATGGCAACCCACTCCAGCATTCTTGCCTGGAGAATCCCACTGACAGAAGAGCCTGGCGCGCTATGGTCTGTGGGGTTGCAAAGAGTCGGATGTGACTAAAGCAACTGAGCACACACACAATAATAATAAAAACAGACAAGTAGTTTCAGGTAGGATGTTGTTAAAATAGCAGGTTTTTAAAATAAAATTTACCACCAAGAAAACTATCTAAAATGTCCTTATCAAAAAAATTCTTGCTGTAATGTTTACAATTCTAGTAAACACCTAATTAAGCTGTTAACATCTAAATTCATCCAGCAAAGCACCTCCATCCTTAGGAAAAATGGGACAGGACTGTTTTTTGGTTGGACAAGGTTTCATCTCATGATTTTAGTGACACAGATGTGAACTAGGTACTTATCACCCAGAGCGCAGCCCGAGCTGTCAGGCTGAGAAGCACAGCAACAGATACAATATAAATTACAGACAATAGTCAAAATCAGATCACGAGCAGATCAGGACTCTGGCCAGAAAATATGGGATAATGGCTAAGCTTAATGTTTAAACAAATATTTGTTTTAAAGCAGGTGAAAGGTGGGGGTATAGCATATGTTTCAGATACGGCACATTTATGGCACAAGCTACCATTCAGGGTACATGACCTATGGTACATTGCCTTCACCTCCTGGCAGCATGCACTAACTATATTATGGGGCTATTATTTTTTGTGAGCTGTCTGTACTAAATGACTGACTGAATGCATTCATTCAAAAGCTAGAATACTTAAACTGCAAGGAATCTACTAAATTAACTAGTATGGTTCCTCTCATTTTACAAAAACTGAGATCTAGAAACTTCCATTTGCATGTTTTGCTTCAAGTCAACATTTAACAAGTAAGGTGATACTAGAATTCAGGTCTCTTGACTCTTGGAACAGTTAATGTTCCATTATCCCAGAGTCCCATTGCATACTTGGCATCTGTACTTTGCCCTTGACATATTCATATAAAAGTTAACACTTAAGTGTAGAAAGAGGTCAATGTTCACCAGCAATAAATCAACCAATAGGTAGATTTTTCTACTTCTCCTAAAAATTTACTTGTTCATTTCAGCAGTCTTTATTAGGAAAGAGATTTGCTTATTGGTTGGTTTAGTTGGTTAAAAATACCTTGCAATTTAATGTAAAGACCAAGGGCATAATAAAAGCCTTCTTTATTTTGTAAGTTTAAAAGCATTCCCAGAGAAAGGTGGTTGTTATTTTTATCACTAACATAATCACAACATCGAGTTATATGAAAAATAACATATATACACATATGTGTGTATATATATACATATATATGTGTGTGTATATATATATACACATATATACATACATAATCACAACATCGAGTTATATGAAAAATAACCTATATACACATATGTGTGTGTATATATGTGTGTGTGTGTATATATACATATATATGTGTATACATATATATACATACATATACATATATATATATATATATACATATACATGTATACATATACATATATATATATATATATGGGCTTCCCTTGTGGCTCAGCTGGTAAAGAATCTGCCCGCAATGCAGGAGACCTGGGTTTGATCCTTGAGTTGAGAAATTCTCCTGGAGAAGGGAAAGGCTACCCACTCTAGTATTCTGGCCTGGAGAATTCCATGGACTCTATAATCCATGGAGTTGCGAAGCGTCAGACACAAAAGGTATATATATACCTTTTAAATATTTGAGTAGATTTTCAAAAGTTACATTTTTCAGGAAGTAGAGGGTGGGACGACTGGAGATAGTAACATGGAAGCATATACACTACTGTGTGTAAAATAGATAACCAATGGAAATTTGCCATATAACTCAGGGAGTTCAAACCAGGGCTCTGTAACAACCTAGAGGGGTGGGAAAGGGTGGAAGGTGGGAGGGAGGTTAATAAAGGAGGGGACACAAGTATACCTATGGCTGACTGATGTTGATGTATGGCAGAGGTCAACACAATATTGCAAAGCAATTATCCTTCAATTAAAAATAAGAAAGTTTAGGGGAAAAAAACGTTACATTTTTCAAAGCGACTCAGCACAACTGGGGAGAGTGGATTACAGGGATAGGTTTGTCAGAGAGTAAATGATGTAACCAAACCAGCTGTGAACTTTCTCCCCCCAGTCAAAGGCCTTGGAGAATTAACAAGTTCCCTGAGGCAAGATCTTAAATATCTATGTACACTCCAAGTGTTCTTATGTTCAAGATCTTTACTTGTTTTAAAGATGTCAAAATTAAGTACTGGGATAAAATCAAGGACTAGGATTAATCAGTTAAAATCTCTATTTCTAAAGCATTGGGGAGCTAGCATCCAAAAGAATAGCACGTCATACTTTGATCAGGGAAATTAAAATGTTATCCCAAGAGATTCTATTTGTCAAACATTTTCCAAATTGAATTCCAGTTGCAAATATTTTTGGCAAGTCAACAGCAGGGGGCTGAGAGCCTGAGCTGTGCCAGTTTTGCCAACCCCAGCAACAAGGGATGGACATTCTGGCTTAAGGAGGAGAAGCAAGAACTGATTAGTCTGACCCCACACGAAGAAGGGCAGATGGTCGCTAGACAGCTGGTTTTAGTCGCTGGTCACCCTGTCTGTTCCCTAGACTCTAAGGTACAGAGCGTTGCTATGCTGAAAAATGCATGTTAAAGACAGAGGTGGCTGAGGCAGAGGGAGAAAAGAAGTTTTGGGTCTTGAGATCTTATGTTAGCCAGTCTCTCAAGTCCAGTAAATCTGATGGATTTACTACACCTGAAGTGTAGGGGAAATAGGACCCTGGACCAAATAGAGCTGTCCCAAGTCTGCACTGGAGTTAGCCTGGTTCTCCTGCTAAACCTTGGCATTGCTATAAGCTGGCCCTGTACTCAGGGCCAGGTCTTGGTGTTCAGTGAAAAAGAATCCATCTCACACATGAATAGGGCAGGCTACTCTGTGACTATGATGCAGTGAGACCAAAACAAGAACACAGTGATCGTGTCTCAGCAGACAAAAATGTGAACACTGTCCAAACCTTCAAAATGACTCAGTGTCCCCTATCCTGACTAATATGCATGGCTGCTATTTCTTTACCAATTACATCTTTAACCTCACTCTAGTCCACTTCCTCAATCACAGAATTACCTCTGCTTCCAGGCAGCATTCTGTTCAGAGCAAAGCCCTGCCTCTTTAAACCCTACCCAAATTCACCTAACACAAGAAAGCCCAAATTCTTTCCTAAATCCTTTTTTTTTTAATTTTTTTAATTACACTGAAATCTGACTTTTTAAAAAATTGAAGTATAGTTGATTTACAATGTTGTGTTAGTTACTTTAAGATATTGAATATATTAATAGTCCCCTGAGCTATACAGTAGGTATTTGTTATTTATCTATTTTATGTATAATAGTGTGTATCTGCTAATCCCAAACCCCTAATTTATGCTCCCTCTTCCTGCTTTGGTAACTATGTTTGTTTTCTATGTCTATGTGTCTGTTTCTGTTTTATAAATAGGTTCATTTGTATCATTTTTAAGATTCCCCATACAAGTGATATGATATTTGTCTTTCTCTGTCAAGCTTGCTTTACTTAGTATGATAATCTCCAGGGCCACCCATGTTGTCGCTTCCTAAATCCTTTCTAACACCTTCTTACTGACATGCTCTGTGGTTGCCCATGGTGAGGGTCTCCCTCTTTGCAAGGAGCAATAAACGCAAGTTGTTCAGCTACAGGTGAGCTTTGCTGGTCATCAACTGAAAGACCAAGTAGCAATAGTGTTTATTCTGTGTCAGGCAGTGTGCTGACTTCCGGGCCTACAACGCTGAACAAGGCATCTTATCCTGTCTTCAGGAAGCTCACAATGTGATGGAGAAGACAAGGAGCAGCAGGCAGAGACTCTAACCTCCAGAGTCGTGAGGAGTCAAACAAAATTCAACAGAATATCAAATTAAATAGCCCTAAGAGTGGTACAGGGCTTCCCTGATGGTTCCGATGGTAAAGAATCTGCCAGCAATGCAGGAGACTTAGGTGGTATGATACTGAGAACATAAAAGAAAACTCCCTCAAGGTCAAATTTATTCATTATTATCAAGAAGATAATGGTTGCAGATCTTCCAGTTCCATCAAGTTCAAGCTAGAGTTACTATATGTATAAATGTATTGCTGCTGCTGCTAAGTCAGCATGTCCAACTCTGTGCGACCCCATAGACGGCAGCCCACCAGGCTCCCCGATCCCTGGGATTCTCCAGGCAAGAATACTGGAGTGGGTTGCCATTTCCTTCTCCAATGCATGAAAGTGAAGAGTAAAAGTGAAGTTTCTCAGTCATGTCCGACTCTTAGCAACTCCATGGGCTGCAGCCTACCAGGCTCCTCCGTCCATGTGATTTTCCAGGCAGGAGTATGTATGAGCAAATGTTAAAATACTAAAGTACAAAATCTACTCAAGTGACAAGCAAGAACAGGAGTTGCAGACTTCTTGGGTGAAGAAAGAATTAGATGAAGTGGCCAGGGGCCTAGGAGACTGAACTCTTTGGTGTGAAAACATACAACTTTATAACCATTTATATAAAGCCCATCATGGTCATGCAGAAGTCCAGTTCAATTCAGTTTCTCAGTCACGTCCAACTCTTTGTGATTCCATGGACTGCAGCATGCCAGGTTTCCCTGTCCATCATCAACTCCCCGAGCTTGCTCAAACTCTTGTCCATCGAGTCGGTGACGCCATCCAACCATCTCATCCTCTGTCGTCCCCTTCTCCTCCTGCCTTCAATTTTTCCCATCATTAGGGTCTTTTCCAATGAGTCAGTTCTTCACATCAGATGGCCAAAGTATTGGAGTTTCAGCTTCAGCGTCAGTCCTTCAATTGAATAGTCAGGACTGGTTTCCTTTAGGATTGACTGGTTTGATCTCCTTGCAGTCAAAGGACTCTCAAGAGTCCTCCAATACCACAGTTCAAAAACATCAATTCTTTGGTGCTCAACTTTCTTTATGGTCCAACTCTCACTTCCATATATGACTACTGGAAAGTCCATGTCCTATCCAAAAGTCTGCTTCTAAGTAACTGGGAGGGTAACTGTGTTCCCTGAGGGAGGATGTGTATTTCTTCTTAACACCAAGAAAAGTGAAAAGTTTGTGTGGAAAGATACAAGAGAACCGAACCATAGTGTTGATAATTTTGTATTAAGAAAGAAATTGTGTATATTTGCTGTTTGAGCATGAGCAAGACTGGTAAGTTTTAAAAGAACTGGGCCTATTAGAGGCATAGGCTTGAAATGCCAATTTAAAATACTTGATGAGTGAGTGATGTGGAGTTTTATGCTTTAAACTGAAAGCTGAATTCTTATTAAATTTACTGAAACATGTAAGAGAAATTTAGGACCCTATAACCAGGTGGCATGAAATGTTCCCTTGGTATCTCTAATTTTCTTGAAGAGATCTCTAGTCTTTCCCATTCTGTTGTTTTCCTCTATTTCTTTGCATTGATCACTGAGGAAGGCTTTCTTATCTCTCCTTGCTATTCTTTGGAACTCTGCATTCAAATGGGAATATCTTTCCTTTTCTCCTTTGCTTTTCGCTTCTTTTCTTTTCACAGCTATTTGTAAGGTTGTCCTCAGACAACCATTTTGTCTTTTTGCATTTCTTTTCCATGGGGATGGTCTTGATCCCTGTCTCCTGTACAATGTCACGAACCTCCGTCCATAGTTCATCAGGCACTCTGTCTATCAGATCTAGTCCTTTAAATCTATTTCTCACTTCCACTGTATAATCATAAGGGATTTGATTTAGGTCATACCTGAATGGTCTAGTGGTTTTCCCTACTTTCTTCAATTTAAGTCTGAATTTGGCAATAAGGAGTTCATGATCTGAGCCACAGTCAGCTCCCAGTCTTGTTTTTGTTGACTGTATAGAGCTTCTCCATCTTTGGGGTGCAAAGAATATAATCAATCTGATTTCGGTGTTGACCATCTGGTGATGTCCATGTGTAGAGTCTTCTCTTGTGTTGTTGGAAGAGGGTGTTTGCTATGACCAGTGCGTTCTCTTGGCAAAACTCTATTAGCCTTTGCCCTGCTTCATTCCGTACTCCAAGGCCAAATTTGCCTGTTACTCCAGGTATTTCTTGACTTCCTACTTTTGCATTCCAGTCCCCTATAATGAAAAGGACATCTTTTTTGGGTGTTAGTTCTAAAAAGGTCTTGTAGGTCTTCAAAGAACCATTCAACTTCAGCTTCTTCAGCGTTACTGGTTGGGGCATAGGCTTGGATTACCGTGATATTGAATGGTTTGCCTTGGAAACGAACAGAGATCATTCTGTCGTTTTTGAGATTGCATCCAAGTACTGCATTTTGGACTCTTTCATAGACCATAATGGCTACTCCATTTCTTCTAAGGGATTCCTGCCCACAGTAGTAGATATAATGGTCATCTGAGTTAAATTTACCCATTCTAGTCCATTTTAGTTCTCTGATTCCTAGAATGTCAACATTCACCCTTGCCATGTCCTGTTTGACCACTTCCAATTTGCCTTGATTCATGGACCTAACATTCCAGGTTCCCATGCAATATTGCTCTTTATAGCATTGGACCTTGCTTCTATCACCAGTCACATCCACAACTGGGTAATCAATGCAGATGGTGATTACAGCCATGAAATTAAAAGACGTTTACTCCTTGGAACAAAAGTTATGACCAATCTAGATAGCATATTAAAAAGCAGAGACATTACTGTGTCAACAAAGGTCTGTCTAGTCAAGGCTATGGTTTTTCCAGTGGTCATGTATGGATGTGAGAGTTGGACTATAAAGAAAGCTGAGTGCCGAAGAATTGATGCTTTTGAACTGTGGTGTTGGAGAAGACTCTTGAGAGTCCCTTGGACTGCAAGGAGATCCAACCAGTCCATCCTAAAGGAGATCAGTCCTGGGTGTTCATTGGAAGGACTGATGCTGAAGCTGAAACTCCAATACTTTGGCCACCTCATGGGAAGAGTTGACTCATTGGAAAAGACCCTGATGCTGGGAGGGATTGGGGGCAGGAGGAGAAGGGGATGACAGAGGATGAGATGGCTGGATGTCATCACCGACTCAATGGACATGGTAACTGGTGATAGACAGGGAGGCCTGGTGTGCTATGGTTCATGGGGTCGCAAAGAGTTGGACACGACTGAGTGACTGAACTGAACAGAACTGAACCAGGTGGCGCAGTGGTAAAGAATCCACCTGTCAAGCAGGAGATGCAGGTTCAATCCATGGGTCAGTAAAATTCCCTGGAGAAGGGAATGTCTACCCACTCCAGTATTTTTGCCTGGAGAATCCCATGGACAGAGGAGCCTAGAGGGCTACAATCCATGGTGTTGCAAGAGTTGAATACAATATAGGGACTAAACAACAACAGTTATAAATTAAGAGGTTAAATGTATATAAACATTGAAGTACTCCAGAAAGTTTTGCTAATTAAAATATGTATATTATACATATATATATTTCATAAGGTCTATGAGGATAAGAAATGGGGACAGGGTTGGCAAACTAAATATGTGTGTGTGTATAGATAGGTAATTAATAACAGCTTAGAATGTTTAAAGATAATCAACTATATTCATAGACCTTTTAGAAGTGGTTGCTAAACTCTGCTAGACCAAAAAATAAAATAATTACATGTATAAGCTGAGCTAAAAAAAACTATGTTTTTCTAATTCTAGCTTTAATAAGTGGAATATTAACATTTAACATAAAGAGTAAATCTTTGTGGGATTTTTTGTTTGTTTCTTTTTTAAATTTATCTTTTAGTGATGTGTAGATCATTTACAATGTTGTGTTCATCTCTGCTGTACAGTAAAGTGACTCATATACATATATACATTCTTTTTTATATTCTTTCCCATTATAGTTTATCTAGGATATTGAATATAGTTCCCTGCTATACATTAGGACCCTGCTAGTTCCCTGCTATACATTAGGACCTTGTCATTTATCCATTCTGTATATAATCATTTGAATCTACTAACCCCAAATTTTCAATCCATTCCTCGTCAACCCCTTCTCCCCCTTAGCAACAAATCTATTCTCTATGTCTGTGAATCTGTCTCTATTCTGTAGGCAGGTTCATTTGTGTTGCATTTTAAATTCCACACATAAGTGATATCATATGATATTTGTCTGTCTTTTTGACTTTTTTCACTTAGTATGATCACCCCTAGTTATATCCATGTTATTGCAAATGGCATTTTTTATGGCTAGTGGTATTCCATTGTATATATGTACCACATCTTCTTTATCCAATCACCTGTTGCAAAAAGTAAACCTTTGAATAATGTTTTCTACACTCAAAAGCCCCTTTCAATGGCATCTAGAAACTTATATGAACATAAACAAAAGTCATACTGTGTGGTAAGTGCTATGACAGAGAACGGTAACATATGATATAAGAACAAGCAGGGGGACCATATCTGAGACTTTGGAAGAGGTCAGTAAGATCTCCTGGAGTAGGAAAAGGCAGCCCACTCCAATATTCTTGCCTGGAAAATTCCACAGACAGGAGAGCCTGGTGGGCTGCAGTCCATGGAGTTGCAAACAGTTGGACATAACTGAGTAACCGAGCAGACACACATTAAAAGAGGAACAGGTAAACCAAGAAAATGTGTGAGGATGGAGGGGACCAGGGTTGAGCCATAGGAATAGGAAGTTTATTTATTTACAAATACTGAGGCTCCAACAGACACCAAACTGTCTCTGGGGAGACAGTAGCAAACAAAACAGGATTCCTTCCTCATGGAGCCCAAGGCCAGGAGGTAAGAGGGAGCTTGTGTCTTGGGGGAAGATAAAGACATTCAGTGTGGACATTCAACCTCAGAGCACTGATAGCTATACATGAAGTACCTAACATGGTTCTGGGAACCAGAAGGTCCAGCAAACCATTCCTTTCTTCTTCAGAGTGTCCCTTATTTAAGTTCTTTTTGCTTTGGGGGTCAGAGCCTATTTGTAAATCGAATATTTAAACTATCCTGGGGCTCAGCCCCTGAACTTCCAAACTACCAACCCCTTCATCCAAGGGCCCCCTGCAGCCTAAACAGACCAAAGGCAAGAAGCTCATCTATTGGTTAAGCCTGAGGTCCAGGGCTGCAGGAGCTGACATGGTTTGTTTATAAAGACCCTGAAACCTGGTGGAGGATGGTCTTTGTCTCTCGGGGGTGCCATGGGGACTGCTGGCTGGGTTAGTAGGTGCTCTGCAGAGAATGACTCTTTTAAAAAAGAAAACAGACCCTATTTTCCAAATGTCAAAGTGGTAGAGAGGTAATAGTAAGAGGCAGGGAAACAGAAGGCTTATGAGAATCAGAAATGGGGACTAGGGTTGACAAACTCTGACTGAAGAAGAAAGGGGACAGAAATGACCCCAGGATGAAGGAGTCTGAGAGCCATTCCATCCCACCCCAGAGGTTAGGCCTCCTCCAGAAGAGGTTGGCTTCACACATACAAATGACTTTATACAAGGAATGGTAGATTCAATTTCATAGGTTACAGCTTTCAAATAACTTTAAGCAACATCACACACCTCATGGAGCAGATGCATGTCTCAAGGGGAATTATCCAGAAGCATTCCCTCCAAAGGTCCTAGGGAGGCTGAAATGGGCTCCATTCGAAGAACCATCTCCATCAGCATGTGCAGACCTCGGTGGGTGGTCCTTTTTGTCTGAGATGATCAGGACATGTAAGCCTCTCGCTCCTGGGAATGCCGTCTGGGATTGTCTGGTGGCTTTCTGGCTGTGAGGGTTTTGGACATTGTCCCTGATTCTCCGTGGAAAAAACAGTCCTCGTGTTTCATGTCAACAGTAGTTGAACCAAACTGCCTTTGACATCCTGGAGTTATCTGCTCACCCAGAACTAGATGACTGGGAGATGGCAGCTCAGCCCTGGCATTTGCCCAGTGCCAACAGCAAGGGTTCCAGGAGTTACACTAGCCACTAGGGCCATCCCATCTACCATCTGTCACTGGCTTATCGTGCCATCTCGGGTCACTGACTTCCCCACTCCATGTCATCTGTGAAATATGCATAATAGCAGGTCGCATCCTTCTGTCCCTCCCCCCTCCTCTCCTGCTCATTCTCACTTTCCCTCCCTCCCACACTTCCTTCCTCTCCTTCTTCATCCTCCTCCTTTGCCATCCCCTGCCCCCTTTTCTCTCCCCTGCCCCTTGTCACCTCCCCCTTGTCTCCCTCTTCCCTTCCCTCGGCCCCACAGAAGAAGATAATGTGTCTGTACAAGCGCTTTGAGTTCCTTGGAGATAGAAAGTCTATAAATATAAGCTGTTATCATTGTTACCATGGGAACATTCACAGAGAACCATACTCCATTCCTGCATTTGCTGAATATAATTCTGCCTCCTCGCCCTGCTGGTTTCTTGACACTATTAACCAATCAATGATTTTGCAAAGCACTGTAGCCAGGTAGAGAGTAGGGACCCAGGGTAGAACTTGTTAGCTACTCATCTCTTCTTCATGTCAATTTTCAGAAACTGGGTTTCTGTCCACTGAAATAAACGAGAGTACAAGACTGGTCAGAGTCAGCTATTAGTCCAAGGATGCAAATTAGAACAGGTATAGGTATGCCACACGACCAATGACCCTGATCTATAGCAAGGTCCAGGCCAGAGAGAATTCCAGTGAGCTTCAGAAATAATATTCCTCCCATTTCCTAAATTCTCTTTGATGCCTGACTCCTCAACTTCAGAACCATGGCTGGCAAAATGTTGGGGTACAGAGAGTTAAGAGGCTACCCCTTTCTGCCAGGCTGTGTCTTCTTCATTACAGTCTCTGCAGGGCCTAGTATGGGGCCCGGCACAATGCCGATGCCAGACAGAGGTTTGTAAAAGAAATGAGTAAGTGCATGTAGTGCAACACAGCTGCAGGTGTTGCTGAGTGAGGTATATGCAGTTTGGCTCAGTCCCCAAATCCCAGAGCACATCAGTTCTTGAAGCGGCAAGTCTGCTTTCTCTACTCCCCACTCCCATCAGTTAGAGCAATGATGCCACTTTAATTCTAGGTTCATAGGTGGTCCAGGGAAAGTCGCTTTCTATCCAAAAGCCTGACATGGCAGAGTTTAGAATCCTAGTTGTTAGCAAAACAACCGGGAAAGGCCTTGTGCAAAATGTAAGGTGTACAAACTATGGAAAATGTCATTGGTCCTTTCAGGTAGTGCTGTGATCCCAGGGGAAGTTTGCCAGGTCTCAGATGAGCAAAGGCAGAGAAATGGGATGGGCTTTGGAGTCAAACAATCAGAATTCAATGCCTAAACCCTGCCACTTACCAACTTCCCTGAGCCTCAGTACTCTCATCTGTAAAATCCAAATAATAGCTCTTATCTCACAGTTTAGAGGTGATGGTGAAATTAAATAAGTCAATGATTAATACATGTTCATTCCATCTCACTAATTTCACAAAATGCATAAAGAACACAGCTTGGGTTTGGGGGGATGGGGTTAGTGATTTTATTTTTTAAATTGAAGTGTAGTTAATTTACAATATTGCACTAATTTCAGTTCGGTTCAGTCGCTCAGTCGTGTCCAACTCTTTGTGACCCCATGAACCACAGCATGCCAGGCCTCCCTGTCCATCACCAACTCCCAGAGTTCACTCAAATCCATGTCCATTCAGTCAGTGATGCCATCCAACCATCTCATCCTCTGTCATCTCCTTCTCCTTCTGCCTTCAATCTTTCCCAGCATCAGGGTCTTTTCAAATGAGTTAGCTCTTCATATCAGGTGGCCAAAGTATTGGAGTTTCAGCTTCAGCATCAGTCCTTCCAATGAACACCTAGGACTGATCTCCTTTAGGATGGACTGGTTGGATCTTCTTGCAGTCCAAGGGACTCTCAAGAGTCTTCTCCAACACCACAGTTCAAAAGCATCAATTCTTCTGCGCTCAGCTTTCTTTATAGTCCAACTCTCACATCCATACATGACTACTGGAAAAACCATAGCCTTGACTAGACAGACTTTTGTTGACACAGTAATGTCTCTGCTTTTTAATATGTTATCTAGGTTGGTCATAATTTTCCTTCCAAGGAGTTACCATCTTTTAATTTCATGGCTGCAAACACCATCTGTTGTGATTTTGGAGCCCAACAAAATTAAGTCAGCCACTGTTTCCACTGTTCCCCCATCTATTTGTCATGAAGTGATGGGACTGGATGCCATGATCTTAGTTTTCTAAATGTTGAGCTTTAAGCCAACTTTTTCACTCTCCTCTTTCATATCACGAGGCTTTTTAGTTCCTCTTCACTTTCTGCCATAAGGGTGGTGTCATCTGCATATCTGAGGTTATTGATATTTCTCCCAGCAATCTTGATTCCAGCTTGTGCTTCCTCCAGCCCAGTGTTTCTCATGATGTACTCTGAATGTAAGTTAAATAAGCAGGGTGACAATATACAGCCTTGACGTACTCCTTTTCCTATTTGGAACCAGTCTGTTGTTCCATGTCCAGTTCTAACTGTTGCTTCCTGACCTGCATACAGGTTTCTCAAGAGGCAGGTCAGGTGGTCTGGTAATTCCATCTCTTTCAGAATTTTCCACAGTTTATTGTGATCCACACAGTCAAAGGCTTTGGCATAGTCAATAAAGCAGAAATAGATGTTTTTCTGGAACTCTCTTGCTTTTTTGATGATCCAGTGGATGTTGGCAATTTGATCTCTGGTCCCTCTGCC
This sequence comes from Cervus canadensis, assembly GCF_019320065.1. Taxonomy (NCBI): domain Eukaryota; kingdom Metazoa; phylum Chordata; class Mammalia; order Artiodactyla; family Cervidae; genus Cervus; species Cervus canadensis. The sequence goes on along the minus strand of NC_057398.1, from coordinate 42,574,262 downwards.
TTTTTCAAGTGTGAAACCACAAAAAGTGATTCACTTACACAACACATACACATACATATTCTATTCTTTTTTAGGTTGTTTTCCATTATAGGTTACTACAAGATACTGAGTATAGTTCCCTGTGCTATACAGGAGGTCCTTGTTGTTTACCTATCCTATATATAGTAATGTGTATTTATTAATCCCAAACTCTTAATTTATCCCTCTGCCACTTTCCCCTTTGGTAACCATAAATTGGCTATGTCTGTGAGTCTATTTCTGTTTTGTAAATAAGTTCATTTGTATCATTTTTTTAAAGATTCTATGTATAAGTGATATCACATGATATTTGTCTTTCTCTGTCTGACTTCAATTAATATGACAATCCCTAGGTCTGTCCATGTTGCTGCAAATGACATTATTTCATTCTTTTTATGGATGAGTAATAATATTCCATTGTGCGTGTGTGTGTGTGTACACATACACGTATACCACATCTTGATCTATTCATCTGTCAGCGGACATTTAGGTTATTCTCATGTCTTGGCTATTGTGAACAATGCTGCTTTGAACATTAGGGTGCATATATCTTCTCAAATTACTGTTTTCTCTAGATATATGCCCAGGATTGCTAGATCATATGGTGACTCTATTTTTAGTTTTTTAAGGAACCTCCAGACTGTTTTCCATAGTTACTGCACCAATTTACATTCCCACCAACAGTGTAAGAGGATTCCCTTTGCTCCACACTCTCTCTAGCATTTATTATCTGTAGACTCTTTGATGATAGCCGTTCTGACCAGTGTAAAGTGATACCTCATTGTGGCTTTGATTTGCATGTCTCTAATAATGAGCAATATTGAATACCTTTTCATGTGCCTGTTGGGTATCTAATATAGTTAAAGACCTCACAAATGTTTCAGATCGCAGCAAGATGGGAGCAAGTGATAGCTCTGCCTTTGAGAAAGGGGGTGGAGAACTTACAGGGAGAGAGAAAATGCTCAAGTACCCATAGGGAGCCAGGCAGCACTGGCTATGTAATTTGCAGGGTTCAGTGAAAAATCAAAATGCAGGCCCCCTTGATAAAAATTATTAAGAATTTAGAGAGGGTGATAGCAGAGCATTAGTTGTTCAGCTGCATGGGTTACACACACTTGCATGGGCTTACACAGTCACAAGGCCAGCCAGGGAGCCTGAGGTGCAGGGGAACTTGCCATTACAGTTCCCAACCTTGCTAGAGATTATCATACTGATGAAATAAGGAGAGCAACAGTGTCACCATGTTACCCAAACCCTGATATTTTGTCATCACTGTAGCCCTAATTCAATCAAGACACTGGAATGTTTTGTTTCCCACAAAATGTTTGAATACACTGAATTCATATTTCATATTCTAAGCTAAACCTCAGCTGTAGTAAAGGTCATTTCAGGAGGGAAAAGCTACTAAAATCTTAAAGGAGTGATAAATGATTGTATAAAATGTGATCCAAGGTTCAGAACACTCCTGTATCCTCATTCACAGAGATACAGGTGTGAGGCCAAATGACAAAGCATATACAAAACATTCACTATTTATTCATTTGCTATTTAATAATGCTATATACAAGTCAAGGCACTAGACCATGTAAGGGAAAAAGAAAAAGAGATTGTCTTCAGTCCAAAAATGAAAATGTTAGGCTTGCTAATGTCCAAAGTCACTTCCAGTTCTAACATTTTAGGATTCCTTGATAAAGATATGGGGCCTACCTTTAAGAAATAATCTAATACAATAGTGAAACTAAATTGAAGTTGCTCTGTATAGAAAGCTTTTACATGGAGTGTTTAAAAATCTATTATTTATATTCATACATATGTACTTCCTGTTCATACATAGGGATTTTATATAGTCTTTCATCTCAGTTTTTATTGAGCCTTTCAAACAATGGGACCTTTTTTTTTTTTTTTTTTCAATCTGGCTGTAAACGAAGTCACAGAGAAGAAAATAGATTTTCCTGGAGTCAAATAGTAAGACTGTGGCAGAACCTAGCCACCTCTTCATAAATTATGAATTCACTCCAAGTGATCCCCATTCTCCCTCCACCCTCCATCCATGGATAAAGAACACAGTCAAAACGGACCGTCTTCCTTCCCTTGTTGCCAAGGGATAACTATTCATGGAAGACTCTTTGCATAAAGCTGTTGAAGCCTATTTTGAGTGCAGACTTTAAAAACCAGGCAAACCTCATTCAGATTCTGGGCTCTACCATTTATCAGTTATTAGTGATCTGGGCATATTACTTAATCATTCAAAGGCTCAGTTTTCTCATAAGTCAAAATATTAATTCCTCTTCAGTTTATTTGAGAATTGAAAGCATCCCACAGTGCCTGGCACATATTGACTGTTCATCTCATGTTGAACACTACTCTTCCGTCTTCCTTTCCACCTATAAAGCCTTCCATAAACAGAGTGTCATGGGACTGCAATTGTCCCATTATTTCACTAAGACTCATGAACCATGGAAGAACAAACTACCCAGAGACACATCTAAGAAACCTGGAGAAATGAGCCCAAAGACAGGTGTTATGCTGATTAAGTCTAAACACTGACTTCATTTTCAATCTTAAACGTGCAAAATCCCATTGAATGTTTCTTTTGCTTCTCCTCGGTTTATTATAACCCATCACTAGACACGCGACTGTGCCATCCCAGCACGTTAGTTTGTCCAGAATTTGTACATCAGTCAACTTCAAAAGGACTGGAGAAAGAAACAAGGTTGTAAGAGAAGAGACCCAAGAATTCTACCTATTTCTTCCCGGAAGTGGAAGCCCAGAATGGATCCAAGTGTTGGTGAGTTGTTAATCATTGGATTCATCAACCACCAGGCTTCCCTGGTGGCGCAGACAGTAAAGAATCCTCAATGCAGGACACCTCGGCTCGAACCCTGGGTTGGGAAGATCCCCTGGAGAAGGGCATGACAACCCACTCTTGTTTTCTTGCCTGGAGAATCCCCACGGACAGAGGAGCCTGGAGGGTTACAAACCATGGAGTCGCAGAGTCAGACACGACCGAGCGACTAAGCAGAGCACATCAACCGTTTAAATGATAGATTAAAACTAAAGGTAGGGATTTCCCTGGTGGCTCAGTGGTAAAGAATCTGCCTGCTAACGCAGGAGACACAGGTTCGGGAACATCCCGCATGCTGTGGAGTAACTAAGATCCTGCGCCACAACTATTGAGCCTGTGCTCTAGGGCCCAGGAGCCACAAGCACTGAGCCCATGCACGCAACTACTGAAGCCTGTGCAGCCCAGAGCCTGCGCTCCACAAGAAGTGAAGCCACCGAGGTCAGGACCCTGTGCACCACGACCAGAGTGGTCCCCGCTCCCCGCAGCCAGAGAAGAAGCCCGCACAGCAATGAAGACCCCACACGGCCGATAATAATAAAAACGATACGTCAATAAAGTTATTTTAAAAAACTAAATGAAGAAAAAAGACGCTATTTCTCTCACCAGACTTTTATCCTGAAATGAGGACAGGGAGATATTGCCATAACAGGCCAGAAGGACTGGGTTTAGGTTTTATTTGCAGGGCAATAAAACCCCCTAATAGACCGAAACTAATATCCCAATGGGCCTAAAGTCTCCCCACTACTAGAGATTCACATTTAATGATCAACACAGAGTCCCAAGGAATCTCTAGCGCACATACACACAGCGGAACACAGAAATGTGACGGATAGGCACAGGAGTTGGGAATTCTGATGGCAGAGAGCCCAGGGGCAGAAAATGCAGAACGAGAATGAAAACTCCCAAAGACAAGTAAATGCAGGTTTGCCTGGGCTCAGAGCTCCTAATGGAGGCCATGAAGCGTGTTCAGGACAGCTCGGAACTATCTGCAGGAGATGTTCTTACCCTGTCTCCCCTTATGGCCATTCTGGGCCATTCTGGTAGTCAGAATTGCCCAGTACTTTCACTTGGTGCTTGTGTTTAGTGCTCTCTCTGAGCCCACTGCTTGTTGTCACATGTTTAACTTTTTTTCTTGAAATGAAGCACTGCTTTATTAATTTGTAAGAAAGATGTCTACCAGATATCCAAGTCTGGATTAACTATAACTTTTATGTCTATCATCCTCTCAGGTAAAAGTGACTTTCTATTTAAAAAGTGGCTAGTTGACCCCACAACACAATGACACAGATAATCTAGGGCTCCCATTATATTTTCATCTGCTACAGAAATGCATTGTGATATTTCTCCTTTCATTACATAGAATAAAAAAGTTAATATTCAAGGAATGAGACTTAGAAAATTACTTTTACTCTTTCCGCAAAGATGTAATTAAATGAAACAATTTTTTTACTGTGTTTGTCTAGTTGTGAAAAAAATTACTGTTTAGTACAGTTTTATACTACTGTTTGATTTGTTTTAAGGCATCACAATTCTTCCCAATATTGCTTTTACACCATCAATTAAAATATCAACACAGTAAAAAGGAAAATAATATATTTTATTTTTTATTTGTTTTACTTTTTATTGAGTTATAATTGATATATAAATTTCAGGTATACACCATAGTCATTCACAATTTTAGAGGTTATCCTCCATTTATAGTTATACAATATTGGTCTTATTCCCTATGATACACAATATATGCTTTGTTTTATAACCTAAAGGTTTGTACCTCTTACTTCCCTACCCCTATATTGCCCCTCCCACTTCCCTCTACCTACTGGTAACCACTAGCTTCTTCTCTATATTTGTGAGTCTGCTTCTTTTATGCTACATTCACTGGTTTGTTGTATTTTTTCATATTCCACATATAAGTGATATCATACAGTATTTATCTTTCTGTTTCTGACTTGTTTCACTTAACATAGTGTCCTCCAAGTCCATCAGTGTTTATGCAAAGGCAAATTTTCATACTCATATATATATATGAATACTTTATACTTTATCCATCATGTTGATGAATACTTAGGTTGTTTCCATATCTTTGCTATTGCAAATTATGCTGTTATGTCACACTGTGTTTAATTTAACTTCACTAAGATCTGAGAGATTTACAGGAGGCCATTCTAATCTGGAGAATTTGGTAAAAATCATCTCAAGCTAACTCAAGAAGGGGAGGATCTAACAGAAATCTCATAGGACTCCAAGGAGAATCTGCACGAAAACAGTGGGGTCCCATGAGAAGGGAAACTGAGAAACTGATGAGAACACTGACAGAGGCCGCTAACCCTCCCCCAGGATTATTGTTGTTCTTCTCCTTCTCCTTCTCTCCTTCCCCTCCTCCTCCACTTTCTTCTCTCCTCCTTCTCAATATAGAACCCTCTGTGCTTTATGTGGGTGCATGGCTGCAGTCACGCACTACAGTTCCCAGTCTGCCTTGCACCTGGATGCGAGTAATGGGGTATAAATGGAAGTGAGATGTATAAATTTGGCATCATCTTCTTAAAGTCAAAGACACTTGTCCATGATTTTCTCCTTGCAATAAGATGTAATGCAGACTTGGAATTGACTCAGCGTTAGTCATGCAAAGAAGGACAACACCATCAAGGAGGCCAGAGTAACAAGATGGAAGAACAAGTGTCATTCTATAACTTCATGCAAGAGAACCACCTTGCCAGCCTGGATCATTTACCTCCAGGCTGTCAGAGAAGGAAGAAATAACTATCGTTTTCTTTGACCACTTTTTTGGGGGGTCCCTGTGACAGTGGTTTGGCTTGTATCTTAACTAATACAAGAATTGAAAGCTAGCCCATAGGTGGATCTTCCTTTGAGTCAAGGTCACTGGTCTACTCTGCCAGCACTGTCTTAATCAGCTCAGGCTGCTGTAACAAAATACCATAAACTAAGTGGCTTAAATAACAGATATTTATTTTCTTGCAGTTCTAGAAGCTGGAGGTCTAAGATCAGGGTACCAGCATGGTTGGGTAATTAGCGAGGGCCCTTCTTACTGGCTTGCAGATCATCTTGTATCTTTGCATGGCTGAGAGAGAGAGAGAACTCTGGTGTCTCCTTCTAATATAGCATTAATTCCATCTTGGAGCTCCACCCTCACTACCTCATCTAAACTTAATTAGCTCCCAAAGACTCCATCGCCATCATATTGGGCTTAGGGCTCCAACATAGGAATTTGAGGGAAATCCAAATATTCAGCCAATAATAGGCACCACAGTAAAAGTGCAGCAGTTTCAGAAGTCCTTGTAGCACACATCCATAGATCAGGTAGTAAGGAGAGTCAGCTGAATAAGCATTTGAACTCATAATCTGTCACTCAGTTTAGGTTCCTGAAGGTTCAATGTCTGGAAGATATTAATTCTGTAAGCATCATATTCTAAAATCTACACTGGATTATATGTTCTAGATGCAAACCATCTATTCTCATATTCTCATATCACTTCTGATCATAGGATGGGAGGGTTTTACACATGCCAGTGGTTCTGGTTCTCAAATTTTTAGCATGTGTCACAATCAACCAAAGGGCTTATTCAAACAGATTCTGGCCCCACCCCCAGAATCTCTGAGTCAGTATGTCTGGAGTGTGGCCTGAGAATTTACATTTCTAGCAAGTTCCCAAGTGCTGCTGATGCTGCTGGTCTGGACATCACACTTTGAGATCCACTGATATATATCACCCACCATGGTCCTACTTGTTGTATAGAAAACACACATAACAAAAAGCAAAAACAAAAGAAAAAAAAAGAAAACACACAGTTGTTGCTGGCATACTACACAGTCTTAAAGCCAGATGCTCATAGAAATACTATACACCATACTATTTCAGCATATTCAAAATGCAAGGATGCATTTCTTTCTGGTCTGTGACTTGGTAAGTAAACAAATATGCTATTTATTCAACACATATGAACAGGTGCTCATTCTGTGTCAGACTCTAGGAGCCAGCAGTGACAAAGCAGACAAGCATGCCTGCCTCTGCAGAGATTAATTTGAATGGGAAGAGCTATCATTTGTTGAATTTCTGTAATGTCCGAAGCCCCTTACATTAATGATCTTTAATTCCCACAAAGACAAAATATAGGTGTCATTATTCCCATCTTCAAGGTGAGAAGGTTGAGCCCCATATAATTAACTTGCAGCATCAGATGGCTGTCTCCAAAACCCAAGTACTTTCCATAACACCACAATGAAATATATTTGGCTAACACTACAAAGGTACTTTTAGCAGAAATACCCTATATTTTGTCAGCAGAGGATTTCTTTTCTCTACTAGGACCTAGACAGATCTCTGAAGGATTGGGGTCCTTCAAGTGGAAGATCACAAGGGCTGGATGGGAATATTATGGACCGCAAGGAAGAGCTCGCTCTCATAACTCTTGACTACAACCCGCTGTCTGGATCATCTTCAAGTAACTTACCTGTGGGGCCACAATAAAGTTTTTTGGGTTCAGAAGTTTACTTTGAACAGAAACTATACATTAAAACTAGCAGTTAAAATTGGGGATCCTTCCTTCCTCATTCATTTATTCAAGAAATATTTCTTGAAACTTCTGTGTGCCAGGCATGATGCTAGCAACTGTGGAGAATTGGAGGTAAGACTTTGTTTCTGTCCTCAAGGAGGTGACAATGTGAATATAGTGACTTCTTCCTAGTCCTCCTTTGGCTGCTACATTTGGGGTTCTCTTTGGGATAGTTATTTTTGTCTTATGTTTTATGGTTTGAACTTTTTCTCTTCATTCATAATCCCAATTCATACATCCATTTGCACTGTTATTTCAGTGGAACTCTTTCTATATAGGATTTGGGTATTTGGTGAGACAATATAATGATTTATATTTTTAAAGAGAAATGATAGTGATTATCGAAGATATTGGGGAAATATGAAAAAGAGGAAGTGAGTCCTGAGGCGATGAAAGAAAAGAAAAACATCCTTGGAAGCTAAAGAATCTATGATTCTTAAAAGAATGGAACTTACCCTCAAATAGAGAGAGAGGAGAAGAGAGTCTTCAAAAAGGAAGAAGAAATCTTTGTAATTAAGTAAAAAGAGCAACTAGGTGGGCAAAAGAAAGATAAGAACACTCAGGAGAACACTTCCTGTAAAGGGTTTTCCCTCCCTTTGTTGAGCAGTATGCTTGGACTTCACTGAGGGTGACTGGTCATGTCAACTTTAGGGTGTAGTACACCTCAATTATTTTTCAAAGAAAACAGAATTAAAACTTTATACAATTGTCTGCCCATGTCCTGCCTGAAATACCATGATTGTTTATGAAAAGTATCTTTAATAAAGCTGGATACAGTTTGGCTTGGAAAAAAAAGAAAAAAAAACTTTATCAGCTCAGTGGTTTGGATGCTCTCAATAGATGAATACAGTGTATGTCTTAAGAAGTTCAAAGACTTGAAATCAGACCCAGGGTTCCACAGAGATCTCAATTCTTTATTCAATACACTGTGTCATCATTTCACCTGGGGATGTGGGCTTGGAGATGTTGCGGGAGAAGACAGCAAGTTACTGGTAACAACCACATCTTTGCTTTTACTTTTCTTGGCCCCAGCATACAGCATGTGGGATAAGTTCCCTGACCAGGAATCGAACCCATGCCTCCTGCAATGGAAGCATGGAGTCCTAACCACTGGACCACCAAGAAAGTCCCTATTTTTACTTCTTAAAAAGCCCTCTATGTAAAAGTGCTACAGTGAACACACATTGTTTTATTTCCACATACCCTTCACCTAAGCACAGCAATCAACTGTCTCTAAATTTTCTAGGATGTCTTCAAATCTCAAAGAGCTAACTTGTCTTATAGGTTTCTTAGACAAGTTTAAGCATATTGAGAATTCCTGAATATAACAGTCTCATCCTAGAGGCACATTCCTGTGCCTAGAATGGGGGTCTTAATAATATCCAGCTGTGCTATCTTCCTAATCTTCTCATAGGTGAAAGTGAAAGTGTTAGTCACTCAGTCATGTCCGACTCTTTGTGACCCCATGGACTGTAGCCCACCAGGCTCCTATGTCCATGGAATTCTCCAGGCAAAAATACTGGAGTGGGTTGCCGTTTCCTTCTCCAGGGGATCTTCCGAAGCCAGGAATCAAACATGGTTCTCCCGCACTGCAGGCAGAGTCTTTACCCACTGAACCACCAAGGAAGGCCTTTCTCATAGGTAGGGCTGCTCAATCATCTTGGTTCTTTTAACAGTTACCCAGGAATCTTGTTCACATGCAGAGTCCCAGGCCCAATCCAGATAATGATTCAGGAGGAGGACGGGAATGGGCCCAGGAATGTGCCCTTTAAAGGAGTCACCTGGGTAAATCTGATGCAGAGGATTCATGGTCAACATATTGAGAAAATCTGTGCAATTGTATTAGGGTTTGAGACAAATGTGCAGGGGGACTTCATTACTCAGCTAAATTTATAGAGTGTATACATATATGTTCATCTATGCTAGGTAGAGGGGATACTATGGTGGACCAAGGCTGTTCCTATGAAACTTAAGCAAGTAAATAATCACACAAATGAACGTAGAACTACTTCTGTGACAAATGACACAAAGACTTATATGGTGCCATAAGAAAACCTGTAACTAAGACATTTTCCCAAGTTCCAGATGTCAGGGAAGTCTTCCCCTGGAAGCTCCGTAGCTGTTACTTAGCCAAAAGGGGAGAGATGAACATTGCAGGCACAGAGAGACTAGCATGTGTAAAAGCTTTGTGGTAAGAGGAAGATTGGAGAGTCTAAGGAGCTGCCAAAAGTTACCCAGGGGACTGAATAACATGTAGTTCAATGTTGGCCAAGCCCAATCAAGACTTCAAAACTCTAGCATCCCATCCTTTTGGAAGGATGATGAGAATGAAAAATTATTAATTTGATGGAAGTCACCCTTAATTTGCAACTAAATGTGAGCTGCTCTAATATCAGGGAACGTTTCACAGGAGGATTCCTACGTGCTGTTTCTCATAAATCCTCTGTTCCTCATCAGTTCCTGGCAACAGGAACGAGTGGAACGGCACGCTGCTCCCAGGACTGAGGTCATAGGATGAAAGACATGCATGAATCTCCTTCAGTAAACATTCTACTTATGACAAAACTGCTTAGTCTCAATCCTCTTTCTTGAGATATGGATTGCCTCCTGACCTTATTACCATTGTTAATCCCTTGTTCCCTTGGTAATGGTTGCTGTACGTTTGGTTTTCTGATCTTTTTCATTGTTGAAAGAAATTCCTTGTACAACAGCCTATAAATACTCACAGAAAGATCATTAAAGCACCTTTGCTCCACCAGAGGCTTGGGTCCCATGTTTCTCTCTCTCTCTCTCTCTCTCCCCTTCCGGCTAATTCTCTGGAGTGTGGAAACCTGCCGAGGTCACTCTCCTGCCTGGGCTTTCAAGACCTCCTGGAGAGGGCGCCCTGTGCCTCCGTGAGCGGAGGGTTTTATAAACCTAGGGTTTATGTCCTAAGATTTTATTGGTACTCTGCGTAACCCAGGGAATATTAGCTTCTTTCTCTCTTTCACTTTCTTATCGTGGACGCCGGACCACCAGGTTCCAGTCCATTAAAGGACCACAACACTCTAAGACGTTGTCCGTTAACAGGCTAAAACTGTCAGGGCAGCTGGCATCCTGGGTCAGATAAATCACACATCCTTGGCCACCACAACTTGTACTAAGACAAGGCAACAGCTGTCTAAATCCCACAAGCCCCCAGAGAGGCTGGAGGAGACTGACTCCAATGTTGCCTTAGGAAGTAGAGAAAGATGGTGGGCAAGAATATCAACAAATCAGCACTCATCATCTATCTATCTATACATACATACACACACATAGATATATATTGCTTCAGAGTGTCCAACTCTTTGCAACCCCATAGTCTGTAGTCTTCCAGGCTTTTCTGTCCATGGGATTCTCCAGGCAAGAATACTGGAATGGGTTGCCATTTCCTATTCCAGGATATGTATATATATATATCCTTCCCATGTGACTCTTGCTATATATATATATATAGCTATATATATATAGTGCCATGAGCATGATCTGTGACTCCACCCTATTGGCTAGGATTGGTTTGCTGATATTCTGCCCACCATCATATTCGTGTGTGTGTGTGTGTGTGTGTGTGTGTATGCATCTGTTTTTGCACACTCTTTTTGAGATCTTTTCCAGCTCTGCTCCCCTGCTTCTTCCAGGGCCACTTCCTATGATCCAAGAGGCCTGGACTTTTCTTACATTTTGCTCTTACAATGGCTTGTCTGTCTTACCACAAAAGAACTGATATTCTCATTGGACAGCATAGATAATGGTACCCCTCCCAGGATTTGTATTTTGAAAAAGGCCTGGAAAATAATAACTCAGCTGAGCAAATCAATATATGTCAAATTTCTCAGCATTGTTGTGGTAGACACAAGCATAGACCCTATAATTTTTAGCTGGACCCACAGTGCCCAAAATAAACATTATATTTCTCATCTTTCCTTATATTCTAGTGTTGCCCTGAGGCCAAGTTCTGACCAATGAGATGGGAGCAGACATGTTGGGTTACAGTTTCTGGATGGATGTTTTCATAAAGGGAAGTTGGCACTTAGATCTTTCCTCTTCTTCTTTGTCCTCTTTTCCAGGCTGGCTGTAATGACTGCCATCCTAGGCACCACCTTGGACCATCAAAACAAGGGCCACAGAAGAAGGATAATAAAACAGGTAAGCTGGAAGGGGCTCAACTCTCTAGGGATGTAATGGAATACAGCCATCTCCCCATTCCTGGACCATTTTCCTGTGGACTCATGAGAGGGAAATAAATCCTATGTGGTTGAAGTCATTGTTATTTTGGGTTTCAGTTAATCACAGCCAAACTTAATTCTAACTGATGATAGCTTCATGGAGATTTGTCTTTCTTTTTTAATGGAAGAACCCAGTAAATTTTCTTCTTGGAGTTCCCTCAAATGTAGGCAACAACCTTCCCTATCTTCATGTGTGGCTGCTTCTTGAGGTCAACCCAAACTGAATTATAAGATGGAAAATGGACATGGACTCGGGGCATGAAGCCTTGGTCTGAAGCCAGTTCAGCCACAGGCTGTCCCACCATTTTCTCTCACCAGTTTCTGCTTCTTCATCTGAAAATAACCTCTAAGTTTTCTTACAATTCTGATCATTTCTAAGACCAGGCATGCTAGGCTTCCCCCAAGTCTTATACCTACTCTGCCAGTCAATGAAAATTGTTATTAGGATAAAGAGTTGTCATCTCACCAACAACAGATTGTGTTTTTAAAGTCTATTATTACTTGTTTGGAACTTGCAACACAATTTTCCACAGGTCCATAATATTCACGAAGGTTAGGGTCTCAAGCAAACTCCAAGAAGGTGTTTAATCAACTTTCAGTTCAAATACAGTGCTGGGAGAGTCAAGGAACCAAAACAGTAAGTAAAATACTGGTGTGGGGGGAAAAGGTGCTCAATTTCAAACTGGAGGAGGGGACAGAAACCTCTTTTCCTCTACCCGTGGCAAAGAAGGGGACACGCCCTTCCTCAGCCCTGTATTCTAGAGAAGGGAATAATCACCTCCCAAGTAATAGCACTTCCCTTTCACATCCAGATTCCTATGAAAGCTAAGAAAAATGGGAGTTTTTTCTAAGAAAAAAACTAAGTTTCCAAGTTTTTCCTAAGAAAAATGGGAGTTTCATCAGGTGTCAAATATGACACCTATGAGACTGCTGCCTGGTTTTCTTCAGTCTAATTCTGACTTCATCTGAAAACCTTGTCCTGTAGATAAAAGAAAGGCCATTTTCTGGGCATATCCCAATTCCCTAAAGCAGACATTATGCAGAAGCCCTGGGACAGGGAGCGGGAGGAAGGGTGCTCTCTTTTAAGGAAAAGATGCTTTTATGGCCAAGTCTGATTTCTCTGGTTGATTGCATGGACACAGAGCCTGGGCATCACCCGGTTCAACCAAGAGAGCTTCGTGATGGAGAAGCAATGAGGGGAAGACCTGATTTCATACACTGCATGGACGGAGCGGGTATCTTTTTCTTCCTGTCCTGATGAATGTCAGAGTGTTAAGAAGGAAGTCACAGTTCTCTGATGGACTCTGATCTGCTCCACTCTGTTTTTTTTTAAGTGGTTAGTATTATTATAGGTAAATGCATCACTAAAGCTTAAAAGTAACAATGAAAAGAAAATGAAAACAAAACAAAGCAAACAAAAATGGTAAGAAATCTAGAACGGCTATATTATAAGCAAAAGGAGATCTTTCCAAGAACCCCCTCCCAGAGGACCTCCCCTTCCCTTAGAAAGGGCAGTCCACACCCTGTACCACTAAGTCTCATCTTTGCTCTATTGAAAAGCAATCTTTGTCCAAGGTGTTCCCTCCATCTACCGTGACTGAACATAGCCTGTGTTTCCATGCGCTTGCACGAGCTTCCCCTCTGTCTGCCACAGCCTTCCCCTCATTCCCTCTCTTGTCCAGATGCCACTGTCTGCAGGAAGTCTTCCCAGCTCTCAGGACACCACCCTCCTGTATTCTCTCTCTCCTAGCACCTTGGCTTACATCATGGTGTCCCCACATGAGAGAATAAGCTTCTTGACCATGTTGACTCTGGTGACCGGCAAAGAGACCCCGCACACAGTAAGGTTATTGATGGTCAATGAATGCGTGAGTGTTCCTTCTTCTCTGCTCCTTCTCACAGGGTTGTTGGAACCCTGCTCAGGGCTCATCTCTTCCAAAAGAGGTATCTCTCTTCTCTAAATTCCTATTGTCCCTCTTATTTGTGGTATTAATTGTGGAACATAATTATTTACTACCCTGCATTGTTGTCTGCTCATTCCTGTGTGTCTGGCCTCACTGATTCCATTGAAAGCTGCTAAAAGGTCAAGACACCTCTGTAGGGGACAAAAGTGCTTAGTTTCAAACTGTGATTCCTTTGGATTCTAAGGCAACAGACCATGTACATGGTAGGCAATCGATGAATGATTGATGGATAAGTATATGAATCCAAAATTGGCTTCTTTCAATTGTGACCCAGTGAAGATTGACATTATCTTGGATAGCTTTTGACATTAAAATGAACAAATAAACAAAAAAGCTTTATACGATTCCACCCATGTGGTGTCATGAGCTATACTTACACTTTCTATATGTAAAGTTTCTATATGTAACTTCCGAAGAGGCAGTTAGGCCTAGGGGTTCAGAGCATGGGTTCTGGAGCCAGGCTGTCTGGGCCTGAAAGTAGCCTTCCTTCTTGCTAGCCTTAGGCATCTAAACTTATGATAGACTTATTTGCTTCATCTGTAAAATTAAGATAACAATCAGTTCAGTTCAGTCACTCAGGGTCTGATTCTTTGTACCCCATGGACTGCAGCACACTAGGCTTCCCAGTCCATCACCAACTCCCAAAGCTTGCTCAAACTCATGTCCATCAAGTCGGTGATGCCATCCAACCATCTCATCCTCTGTCGTCCCCTTCTTCTCCTACCTTCAATCTTTCCCAGCATCAGGGTCTTTTCCAATGAGTCAGTTCTTTGCATCAGGTGGCCAATGTACTGGAGTTTCAGCTTCAGCATCAGTTCTTCAATGAATATTCAGGATTGATTTCCTTTAGGATGGACTGGTTGGATCTCCTTGCAGTCCAAGGGACTCTCAAGAGTCTTCTCCCACACCACAGTTCAAAAGCACCAATTCTTTGGCACTCAGCTTTCTTTATAGTCCAGTTCTCTCATCCATACATGGCTGCTGAAGAAACCATAGCTTTGAGATGGACCTTTGTTGGCAAAGTAATGTCTCTGCTTTTTAATATGCTGTCTAGCTTGGTCATAGCTTTTCTTCCAAGGAGCAAGCTTCTTTTAATTTTATGGCTGCAGTCATCACCTGCAGTGATTTTGGAGCCCAAGAAAATAAAGTCCATCACTGTTTCCATTGTTTCCCCATCTATTTGCCATGAAGTGATGGTACCAGATGCCATGATTTTACTTTTATGAATACTGAGTTTTAAGCCAATGGTTTCACTCTTCTCTTTCACTTTCATCAAGAGGCTCTTTTTGTTCTTCTTTGCTTTCTGCCATTAAGGGTGGTGCCATCTGCATATCTGAGGTTATTGATATTTCTCCTAGTAATCTTGATTCCAGCTTGTGCTTCATCCAGCCTGGCATTTTGCATGATATATTCTGCATATAAGTTAAATAATCAGGGTGACAATATACAACCTTGACATATTCCTTTCCCTATTGTTCTATGTCTGGTTCTAACTGTTGCTTCTTGACCTGCATCCAGATTTCTCAGGACGCAGCTCAGGTGGTCTGGTATTCCCATCTCTTTCAGAATTTTCCACAGTTTGTTGTGATCCACACAGTTAAAGGCTTTGGGGTAGTCAATAAAGCAAAAGTAGATGTTTTTCTGGAACTCTCTTGCTTTTTTGATGATCTAACAGATGTTGGCAGTTTGATCTCTGGTTCCTCTGCCTTTTCTGAATCCAGCTTGGACATCTGGAAATTCACAGTTCACTTACTGTTGAAGCCTCGCTTGGAGAATTTTGAGTATTACTTTGCTAGCATGTGAAATGAGTGCAGTGTGTGGTAGTTTGAACATTCTTTGGCATCACCTTTCTTTAGGATTAGAATGAAAACTGACCTTTTCCAGTTCTGTGGCCACTGCTGAGTTTTTCAAATTTGCTGGCATATTGAGTGCAGCACTTGAACAGCATCGTCTGTGAAGGTTTGAAATAGCTCAACTGGAATTCTATCACCTCCACTAGCTTTGTTTGTGGTGATGCTTCCTGAGCCCACTTGACTTCGCATTCCTGGATGTCTGGCCCTAGGTGAGTAATCATACCATCGTGGTTACCTGGGCCATGAAGATCTTCTTTGTATAGTTCTTCTGTGTATTCTTGCCACCTCTTCTTAATATCTTCTGCTTCTGTTAGGTCCATACCATTTCTGTCCTTTATTGAGCCCATCTTTGCATGAAATGTTCCCTTGGTATCTCTAATTTTCTTGAAGCCATCTCTAGTCTTTCCTATTCTATTGTTTTCCTCTTTCTTTGCACTGATCACTGAGGAAGTCTCTCTTATCTCTCCTTGCTATTCCTTGGAACTCTGCATTCAATGGGTATATCTTTCCTTTTCTCCTTTGCCTTTTGCTTCTCTTCTTTTTTTCAGCCATTTGTAAGGCCTCCTCAGACAACCATTTTGCCTTTTTGTATTTCTTTTTCTTGGGGATTGTCTTGATCACTGCCTTCTGTACAATGTCACAAACCTCCATCCATAGTTCTTCAGGCACTCTATCAGATCTAGTCCCTTGAGTCTATTTCTCACTTCCACTGTATAATCATAAGGGATTTGATTTAAGTCATACCTGAATGGTCTAGTGGTTTTCCCTACTTCCTTCAATTTCAGTCTGAATTTGGCAATAAGGAGTTCCTGATCTGAACCACAGTCAGCTCCCAGTCTTGTTTTTGCTGACTGTATAGAGCTTCTCCATCTTTGGCTGCAAAGAACATAATCAATCTGATTTCGGTATTGACCATCTGGTGATGTGCATGTGTATCCTCTTGGCAAAATTCTGTTAGCCTTTGACCTGCTTCGTTTTGTACTCCAAGGCCAAATTTGCCTGTTACTCCAGGTATCTCTTGACTTACTATTTTTGCTTTCCAGTCCTCTATAATGAAAAGGACATCTTTTTTGGGCATTAGTTCTAGAAGGTCTTATAGGTCTTCACAGAACCATTCAACTTCAGCTTCTTCAGCATGACTTTTTGGGGCACAGACTTAGATTACTGTGATACTGAATGTCTTCTTCAATGAAACCATGAGCCATGCCATGCAGGGCCACTGAAGATGGCTGGGTCATGGTAGAGAGTTCTAACAAAACATGGTCCGCTGGTGAAGGCAATAGCAAACCACTTTAGTATTCTTGCCTTAAGAACCCTAAGAACAGAACGAAAAGGCAAAAAGATATGACACTGAAAGATGAACTCCCCAGGGCAGGAGGTGCCCAATCTTCATGACCCAGATAACCACGATGGTGTGATTACTCACCTAGGAAACTCCACTGGAGAAGAGTGGAGAAATAACACCAGAAAGAATGAAGACACGGAGCCAAAGTGAAAACAATACCCAGTTGTGGATGTGACTGGTGATGGAAGTATAAAGTTCGATGCTGTAAAGAACAATATTGCACAGGAACCTGGAATGTTAGGTCCATTAATCAAGGCAAATTGGAAGTGGTCAAACAGGAGATGGCAAGAGTGAACATCAACATTTGAGGAATCAGTGAACTAAAATGGACTGGAATGGGTGAATTTAACTCAGATGACCAATATGTGGGCAAGAATCCCTTAGAAGAAATGGAGTCGTCATCATAGTCAACAAAAGAGTCCAAAGTGCAGTACTTGGATGCAATCTCAAAAACAACAGAAAGATGTCTGTTCATTTCCAAGATAATAATAATAGGAATGCATTAGTTACAGCTCTTCAGAGAAACAGAACCAATAGGATATATAGAGACAGATATAGCTATAAGAGGAAATTTATTATAGGAATTGTCTCATGCTGTTATGGAGGCAGAGAAGTCCCATAATTTGCCATCTTCAAGTGGAAAACCAGAAAAGCCAGGGGTAATTCAACTTGAATCCAAAGGCCTGACAATCAGGCAGCCGATGGTTTAAGTTCTAGTCTGTTTCTGAAAACCCTAGAATCCAGAGCAGCAGTGCCTTAGGGCTGGAGGAAATGGATGTCCCACTCAAGCCGAGAGTAGGAATTTGCCATTCCTCTGCTTTTTTGTTCTACTCAGGGCGGCAACGTGCTAGATGATGATGTCCACCTGCTTCGGTGAGGGTGATGCCCTTTACTTAGCCTACTGATTCAAATGCTAGTCTCTTTCAAAGATACCCTCAGGGACACAGCCAGAATAATGTTTTACCAGCCATCTGGGCATCCCTTAGTCCAGTCATGTTGACACATAAAAGTAATCATCTCAGGATCTACCTCCTTAAGTTGTTAAATAGGGAATATAAAGTAGGTAATAAACAAGTAATATAAAGTGTAATAAACAGGCAATATAAAGGCTTCCCTCACGGCTCAGTTGGTAGAGAGTCTGCCTGCAGTGTGGGAGACCTGGGTTCAATCCCTGGGTCCAGAAGATCCCCTTGAGAAGGGAAAGGTTACCCACTCTAGTATTTTTGCCTGGAGAATTCCATGGACAGAGGAGCCTGGTGGGCTACACAGTCCATGGGGTCACAAAGAGTTGAACACGACTGAGGGACTAATGCTAAACATAAAGTAGAAAACAAAAAAGAAAAGTGATCATATTGAATACTTGGCATAGTATTTGGCTTATCGTGCTTGATAGCTGCAGTTATTATTGGCCAGTGTAGCTGCTAATATGATGCCAGAAGGTTTACACACAACAAGAGCTCCTGGGAAAGCCAGGGCTCAGTGATCCTGGTCGTCATTCCACTCACTCATGTGTTACTGTGAGGAAAGGCACAACAATAACTTTTGGAACCAGGAAGTCAGGCACCCTGGCAGGTAGTGTCATGTCCTGTGACTGTATATAAGGCCGTCTGATACTCAGGCTACATTTCAAAAACTTCAGCAAAGGGGGTCTACCCTTCAGTGAGATCAGTGGGTGCAATGCCACATAGATGGTAGGTATGAAAGACTAAATGTTATCGTTTATTAATCCCCCCAAATAAGCTGTCAGCTAGCTATGGTACAGATACTGCAAAAGCCCATTTGCCTGAAGAATTTGCTCCTTGAGAGTATAAAAGTGTCCTCATTACTTGGTGTAGAAATGAATATAAATTTATTTATAATACAGTCTATGCCAAAAAAAAAAAAAATTGCATTTTCCTACCTTCCAGCTCCTCCTCAAAGTACAACAGATGCAAAACTGTCATTTTTCATTTCTCCCTTTTGGTTTGATCCCTGCACGGTAGCCACAGGAAAATGTAATCTTTCTAGAATGGTGTGGAAAGATACAGTACCTCAGAGAGCAGAAAATCTGGCAAATTTTATACACGGTATAAAGGTTCATTGTTCTACACGTTTGCTTGCCTAACTGTCTGCCTGCCTACCTGGGTGTGTGCGCCTGTCTCATGCCAGCCAACAGCTCGGTAGCCATTTCAACCAGCAGAAGCCACATGAGGTGGGGGGCACTCAGGCCAGGATAGTCAGTGTGAAGGTTTCCCCAAAAATCTCTGACCTGTGAAAATGGGGTCTGTGCCAGCTTGACTCCCACTAAGATTAGACTGGATTAAGAGAGGAAAGGAAGCCTTTGCCAGTCAGCAATGGGAACTGCGGCTGCAGCACCGCAAAAAACGCAGGACCGTAAAGGTCTCAGGCAATTGACCTGCCTACAGGCCACAGCTGGGCAGAGGGGGGCCTCTGAGGAAGTCGGAGGGTTGTGAGAAAGCCCACAGTCCACCGCTGAGTCACTTCAATGGGAATGCCAGAATAAAGATCTCCAGACCCTGGCCCGCTCTCTGCCCAGAACAGTCCCTTCGAGCCCAGCGTTGGTGGCCCTTTGCCCGGAGCCTAGGGACAGGCGTCCACCTGCCCTGACTGCTCCATGTGGCGCCATTTTCCTTGAGCTAGACTTCAGGGGGTGGGGGTGTCTCTGTTCTCTGCAAGAGCTTTTTCTAAAATATTTATCAGACGTCAGTGCTAAAGAGGTTTAGCTCAAGCAAACCCCGAAGGCACAGTGTTGGAAGGATCATCCGTGATGAAAAAAACGATAGTGTCCTGATCACAATCCAAAATCATCGCCACTGGACTCTGTACTCCTTGGAACCAGGGCACTTCTTTTTAAAAAGGATGTCAACAAGTGGCAGACTCTGCAGGGGAAAGGAGTTAGCATGACGAGGAGGTCAGAAACCAGCTCACACATGCAAGGAAGAAACTGGGGATTTTTTTTTACTTGGAAAGGCATGTATGTATGTAGAACTGACACATTGGACATGCACCTGACTTGAATCCTGTTCTTTCAAGAAAGAACCAGGACTGGCAGAAGTTACCAGGAACTAGGTTTTAGTTCAGTGTTTCCCAACAGTGGAATGCTCCCCTGCAAGGAAGGGAGGACACAGCCCCTGGCTAGCTGACTTTGTCTCCAGGAGATGGGAGTTTGGACTCAAGGACTTCCGGCGTTATTGTTAGAAGCACTGGACACAGTGAATTCATCCATGGTGATTCCCCATTACTTTTAGGCCCTCAATTAAGAAGCAGAAAAGAAGTTGAAAATTAAGCAGACCCTCTCAACCCTGGAAGACTTCAGGTAAGTGGTCCAACAAGGAAAGGAGCGTGACATGCCTCCAGATTCTCGTCTCATCTACACACCTGTCCCTGAGACCAGTAAGACCAGGCCTATCTCGCCTGCCAATACAGGCGATATAAGAGACGCCAGTTTGATCCCTGGTTGTGAAAAGCCCCTGTAGGAAGAAATGGCAACCCACACCAGTGTTCTTGCCTGGAAAATCCCATGGACAGAGGAGCCTGGTAGGCTACAGTCCCCGGGGGCACAAAGAGTCAGACACGTTCAAGTGAGCACGCACACACTGACAGGGAAATGTCCACTTGCCTCCTTTTAAGTAGACAGAAAATACAGGCAAGGAATTTTAGTTTCTAAAGCCTAGCATGCACCAACTGGCACCAGATATTTTTCCAAGGTAAAGGCAAGTTCCACCTCTGGCCCCACACTGGGGAAGTACAAAGAGTAAACTCTGAAAGCTGTGAGGGCAGTCTGGCCTCACAGTACATGCCTCCGGACCTTCTTTTCTTACTGCCCACCACATCAGGGATATTTGTGAAAACCATACCCCTCTGTGGTCCTGCCAGAGCAAACAAACAGAACCACGTGCCCCATGTCCTCTTCTTTCTACTCTGGTCACGTCCACCATCCACATAGCTAACAGCAACTCTGCAAAGGACAGGGGCCGTGGAGAGAAAGCAGGCAAGTCTCCCCACACCACACGCACACTTTCTGGACTCAGTTTCCCAGAACAGCATCACAGAAAGCAACTTTTGGAAGTCTGCCTGCCAGGCCTGGTGACCAAGGTGAAACATAGGTAAATTGTCACTCCCACTGATGACAGGAATACCACTTTCCCAAACTGACCTCCAAAAAAAGAGTTCTTTTTCATTATTTTCTTATTATGTCCTCACCCAGGATAAGAATTCAATTCCAGTGAAACAGTAAAGGGTCAGAATGACTTTAAATGAAAGGAATGGAGGGATATTTCTATATGTCCCCATTCAGGGCCTCTGGTTTCTTGCAGAAACCAGCCAGAGCCTTTCCACAGAACGTTTTGCTGTCCAATATGCAGGGTCCCACAAAATGATGTCCTGTGGACCTCTCAGGCCACTGTGATGGATACGTAGGGTGCTCAGTGTGGGGCCGAGTACACTGTGTGAGGTGTTAGGCAGGCATCCACCCATGTTCCTACCACTATGCCCAGCCTGGAGACCTGGCCCAGCCCTCCTCTCTCCCAGTTCTGGGTCTCCACTGCAGAGTGGCGCATTCTGTCTGCTCCCCACTGCAAACAGAGACTGCCATTGAGCCATTTTCCTCCACACTGCACACAGTTTCTGCTGCCAAGATGTCACCATGCAACCCATCCCCTCACCCCCTCCTCTCTGGGGCTGGCCGAACAGAACCCTGCTGTCCCTGAGCACGTGCCTGGATGTGGGATCAGCAGTCCAGCTCTGCCCAGGCCTCTGCAGAGCGGACCGCAGCGTGTTTGCCCAAGGGGTTCAGAGAGCGGACAGCTTGGGGGCGGTTCTATTTTTCAGATCTGAATCAGCTCACGCCGCCTGCCAACCTGCACCTTCTCTTTTGTGGGCAGGTAAACCTCCAAGTGAGCCTCTCTGATCTTGAGCAAAGTAGCTGGCAGCCTGGGGTTGACCTGTTCCGCCTCTTGTCCCAGCCGGGCTTCTGACTGGTCATCGTGCTGCTAGATAAGGCTGCCCTGTCCTTTTACCTCGGGGCCCCTTCTCTGCGGCAGGGTACATTCTGCTTCAATCTGCAGCTCCTTGTTTCCTGAGTTAGACCCGTCATCCTGCTTGCTTGGACAGAGGTCCCTAACCTCCCTTCCCTCTTCACTGCCATCCTTGCTCTAGGCTTCCCCTCTCCGCCGCCCCCCCCCCCCGCCCCCGACATTTGGAGCTCCAGTCTTGGGCAGAACCAACCACAGTCCCCCATAGCCATTCCAGTTCCCTAGCATGTGTAGAAAACAGATGAAAACATTGTCCTTTTTGCCCTGAGCCTTTAACCTGGGCGGAAGAATTCTGTCCTTCTTTCTGCACAGAAACACCAGACCTCCCTCGGCATGGACTGAACAGCTTCCTGAGTTCCCCGTGGCCCACACCTCCTCCAGCCCCACCCCGAGCCACTAGCTCCATCTGCCAGAAGCGCCCCTCCCTCGAGAGAACCACTCACTCTCCGCTTTCAACCTGCTGCCACAGCACCCTTCTCTGAAGGGGCCTCAGGACGCAAGCCCAGCCCAGCCCAGCCTAAAGGGACACGGTGTGCTCGAGTTATTCATTACTCAAGTTAGAGGAGGTCACAGAGCAGGAAGCACTGGAAGGCAAGAAGAAAGGTGGCCTAGAGGGTGGGGAATTAGTCAGGGTGACCTTCTCAGGGAACTCAGAGCCCTGGCAAGGAGGGGCTATCACAGTGGGAAGGTCCTAGCAGCAGCCTCAAGGTTAGACAAGGTCAAATGGAAACAGCTAATTATAATTAAGCTGGTTGCTCAATAGCTCTTGTTATGCACCAGGCAACTGCGCTTAGGGCTTTCCCACATCTCCCATTTAATTCTTGCAACACTGTATCACTCCAATTTTACAACTGAGAGAACTGGCCCTGGGGAGAACAAGGGACTTGCTCAAGGTCACACAACTAGCAAGTCCTGAAGCTGGGTGAATGCAGGTCTGTCTTGCCCTTCACCAGGTTGGTCTTTTTGGTGACATGGTTCAGTCAGTTGCTCAGTTGTGTTCGACTCTTTGTGACCCCATGGACTGTAGCCCACCAGGCTCCTCTGTCCATGGAATTCTCCAGAAAAGAATACTGGAGTGGGTTGCCATTTCCTTCTCCAGGGGATCTTCCCAACCCAGGGATCAAACCCATGTCTCATGCATTTTGGGCAGATTCTTTTCCGTCTGAGCCAGCAGGGAAGTCTAACATGGCTAGATGAGTCAAACAATTCTAGATAGTCTAGAATGGAAGGTGAAGTTTGAATCTGGTTCTCATAGAACTGAGATCATACTTTCCAGTGGCAATACCAGGTTTGGGTAGAAACCCAGAGGTTCCTATAAGCCAGGGGGAGGTTGATTTAGAATGAGATGCTGCTGTGGAGGCATGATCCTCAAAGCTTGTCAGAAACTGGCAAGAGTTTACCTGCAGGGGAAGGAGAATGAACAAAGCTAGGGAGGTAAAGTTTGAGGGGAGTTTATCCTCCCCTAAAGATAGCAGGGAAGAAGTACATAAAGGCCAGCAGAAAAAGCTCATCCTTGCCGGACACAGGATCAGTCCAATTGGCATTTGCCACAGCTCTAGAGAGTAAGGCAGGATACCTCTTTTTTAAGGAGAAAATGAGGGTTCTAATTAAAAACCTGGCAATGTGAGTCTTTGCATACTTTGTTGTACTATATACTTCTACTGGAAAACAGAGATGTAGAGCAGGGGCGGGAGAGGTGGGTAAGGGGAGTTTGCACAAAAGGAGGCACTGCACTCTCACCCAAACCCCCATCCCTTCCCATTCCATCTTTCCCTCCACTCATCCTCTTTCATTGGTTCTGCCCACAGGTTTTTCCCGGTCTTGCACATAGCAGGCACTCCAAAAACGAATGCCCTTCCGAGTGACCTGCCTGCTGGCCAGTCCTTCCCAGTCCAGAGGTAACTTCTGCTGGGAGGGGGCCGGGGCATCATCCCCACAGGTTTAGCTTCTTCCTGCAGTTCTACCACCAGCTTGGGGCTTTTCCAACACAAACACTGCTTTGCAGGGGCAAAGCAGGGGGTGGCTTCCTTTCTCCGCAGAGCAGTTCTCAAAGTTGCCCTTGACCCAGGCCTACATGCAGCAGCCCCACTGGGGCTGTGTGGATGGATGGCTGCTTCTGCATTTCAGGAATTTTCAGGTTTGCCCAGGTCAGGTAGGTGGGCCTTGGGAAGGATTCATGGGAAAGAGCTCACACTACATCAATTCAAGCTTGTCCTTAGACCTGCCAGGTTGACCTTGGCAACAAAAAGGTGACCCCGACAAGCATCCCCCTGTATGGCTTTCTAGATATGGGTATGGGAAATCTCCTTTCCATGGATGGGCTAGGTTGCCCCTGGGGATGGGGCTTCTCTGCCCTGACTGCAGAGGCTCCCCTGCTGATTTCTGCTGTGTCACTGCCTTGAGAAGGACATGTGAAGCTGCTCAGGGGCTTAGCAGAGGGAGATGAAACCAAGAAGTCTGGCTTTTCATGTGAGGCACAGGGGATAAAGGAGGGGAAGGAATAATAGGTGCCAAGGGTTGCCTTGCAACTTCTCGCCATTTGAACTGGACTTCCCTAAGCCTTTTAGGCCTTCGGTATTTTATAGAAGAACAAAGTGGTCAGTACCCCCAAGGGGGCATAAAACCATGTCCGTGACAATACCAGGCACCGATTCGGCGCCAAGGGGAGTCCTGGGTGGCTGGGTCACCTGCAGATTTTGTCGTCCAGGTCTAGACCGGTGTGAGCCGCCAGCCAGGCAGTGCGACTGGTTTCCGAGGGAACGACCCACTGGGGTCTGACCGGTCGGCCTCCTACACCACCTCACCCCTTCCCAACCCCGGATCCGGGCTGCCGCCCTGGGTGGGTTTGGCAATTGTCCAGCTTGAGGTGGTTCAGGCCGCCCACAAGGAGCACAACGAGGCAGTCAGGAGCCGGGGCGGCCGACTGGGCTGGCCTGGAAGGAGAGGGACCGGCCGTAACTGCAACCGCAGCAGCCGGGAGCGCGGAGCCGGCGGCAGGTGCAGGAGCCGGGAGGCGGGGCGGAGCGGGGCAGAGTCCCCGACTCTCAGGCGTCCGGGAGTGACCTTCCCCCACCCAGCAGGGCCTAGAAGGGGTGGGACCGGCGGCGGAGGGAGGCCGGGGACCCCGAGCGCCTGCAGGGCGCCGGGCGACGCAGGTGCAGGCAGCTCACTACGGAAACGGCGGGTCTGTACCCAGCCCGGATCGAGGAGGGGGCTGCGCGGGGTAGGGGATGCGCCGTTTCCCCCCCGCCCCCAACCCCGGCTCCGCGCCCCAGCTCTCCAGCCCGCCCCTCGCGCCGCCGCGGCCGCCGCGGTTCCTTTGTGCCAGCCCCGCGCCCGCCCCTTCGGGCCGCAGGCCCCGCCCCGCGCGGTATATAGTAAAGGTAGGGCGTGCGCCCCTGCCAATTTCTCGACTCGTGGCGGACGGCTGTCGTTTGTCCGTCCTTCCTTCTGACTTTCTCCCGTCCCTGCCTGTTTCTGCAGAGGTCACAGGAGGTGGGGGCCGTACACGCGTCCCTGGTGGCTGCGGGAGCGGCATCTGCGGGCCCCGAACTCCCACCCCCCGCCGCTCCAAGGGCAAGAGGAGCGCGTGGCGGACCAAACAGAGCCCGCGAGCGGCCGCGCGCCCACCAATAGGTGCGGGGCTCGGAGCCGCCCAGCGCGCGCGGTCCCTCCCTCCTCCCTCCGCCCCCGCCCCCGCCGCCGCCGCCTACCCCTCCTGCCGCTCCTGACTCTGCTTCTCCGCCGCGCGTCTGGCACTCAGAGAGCCGCAGCGCCAGCGGCGGGTGCAGCCAGCGGAGAGCCAGGCCGGGAACGCCGAGCGGCAGCCCGGGAGGACGCGAGGGCGCACGCCGCAGTCACCCATCTTCAGTCCCTGCGGCAGCTGCTGACCCGCCACCATGGCCCGCGGAAAAGCCAAGGAGGAGGGCAGCTGGAAGAAATTCATCTGGAACTCGGAGAAGAAGGAGTTTTTGGGCAGGACCGGTGGCAGCTGGTGTAAGTACGGGGTCCGCAGCCCTTGCCCCCCTAGCGCCTAGTGTTTCCGGGTAGGCGCATCCCCCGCGCAGGCTCTGCGGACCGCTCGGCGCGCTCAGCGCTGGCGAGGGCGCCGCGGGCTCGGGTGGTGAGCGCTGCTCGGATTGCCCTGGCCCGGGCTTGTCATCCCTGTGCGGAATGCGGAGTCCCCGGGATAGGCGCGGGCGGGGATGGGAGCTAGCCAGGTAGAGCGTTATGTGGATTGTGGCGGTCTCGATCAGTTGTAGCCTATCTGAGCATCACTGGAGCCCTTCCGTCCTGGGAACGGTCCGGCGGTGGGAGAGTTGATCCGTCTCTCCCTTACAGTCGTGTCCCAAGTCCTTAAAAATGAAATTTGAGGCTCTGAGAGAACCGCAGGAAGGAAATCGGATCGAATACAGGAGAGTTTGTGTGTTATAGCACCTTTCTTCTAGTCTAAATATGTACTTCAGAAGGCGGGGGTGGGGGGCGGCGGTGACAGAATCCATACACTGCAGTATTTCGTAGCGAGACCTACAATCTCCCCACCGATGACCTACGCTGGAGTCATCACAGCCCAGAAACGGCCCTGGAAGCTCTATGTCAGGACTCCATTTCTGAGCTTTGGGCCCCCAAACATGGCAAAAGTCGGTTTGTTTTCAGTGTCTACAGAGAGAGGCAGAATCGGTGCCTGGGTGTAAGAAATAAATAGCATAAAGGCAGAAACAGGTCATCTTACAAGATTTTGGGTAGCCTGTTGCTTGGCTGGATAGATTTTTTTTTTCCCGTTGCAAATTAGATACCTCACTTGTCTTCCACCTCTCTACACGGGAAGGGTGACTTTTTTTTTTCTTTTTTTGTAAGGTCATTTTGAAGGGCAGAGTTGTAGGCAAATCTGAATATGAGTCGTGACTGCGGAAGAGAGAGGGAAGGAGGGAGGGAACTCCCCCCTCCTGCATCACTGCCCCCTCCTTCTCTAATATCACCATCACCATCGCCGACACCACTAGCCCCGCCACTGCAGCCGCTGAGGGAGCCCTGGGTAGGCGCTGATGTGGTTCTTCTGATTGGAAGGCTCTGTGAGCATCGGCAGAATGAGTCAGGGAAATAGCGCTTGGCTGACATTTTGAAATGGAAGAACCTGGAATGTACGATTTTTGTAGAGGAAAAAAAAAAGCAGCCTGTAATGGGTCTCTCTTGATTGAAAAGTAAAGGGTTAATAATGCATCACACTTCAAGGTTAGTCAAGGTGAAATCTTATCCCATACGCATAGGTATCCCTGAGCATGTTGAATGCAGGTCTTTAAGGTGATGGCTTGCAGCTTGTATTTTGTATTTTATTTTGGGAAGACTGTATTCTTCAGTGGGGTTACTGCCATAGTTTCCTATGCAGAATGATAGCTCTCTGTGTTTTCTTAACGTGGAAGGGAAGGCCTGGAGAACTCAGGGTGTTTGTGGAGTGAACAGCTCCCAGCCTGGGCCATCTCCTAGCTACTCTTGGTAACTTGAGTGAGGTCTGAGGGGTACGCTGCAGGATGGGCTCCCTTCTCCCAAATTGACTGGCGGTTCCTACCATGATGATCTGACCGCAGCTTCATCAGGGGCTAGGGGCTACATCGACTCTAGGCATATTGTAAAATTGGCCCTCTAGTGTTTTTCCCTCTCATAAAATATCTTTCTTTCCTCATGCCAATTCCAGAATAATGTTTGTTTTAGAGGGTAAGGCAGTATGGAAGCACTTGTTCTGTAAGCTGACAGCACCTCCGTATGAGAGAGAGAGAGAAAGAGTGTGTGTGTTGTTTGTGTCTTGATACTACATACAGCAGTGTCGATACACTGATTCATGAATGCAGACATGAGTACTGATGCTTATGGTTCATCTTTCCTTCCATTTTCCAAGGTGCAGGTGAGGTGCTGGGCTAAAAAATCCAGTTTTTCTTTTGCAGTAGTATGTCTCCTCCTTTCTGGCCATGTAAGAAATGACAGAGCCTCTCGTAGACAGAGAAGGCGGCGGCAGCCGTGTCTTCCTGTGGAGAAAACGCCACCTTTCTAGTCCTGGGCCCAACATGGATGCCCTTGAGACCAGGGCAGGTTGCCCTTGGTTCAGTTCTTCTTGTAGGTAGATTTTCACCAAGATGGACGCAAGAGCCTCGCCTGTCACCTGCTGGAGAGAGCGTAGCACGCACATCGCCCAGTGCTGCCTACCTTTTCGTTAAGTTAATACAGGCGTTGGTAGGTGTTTATGTTGACCGCTGGGCCCAGATACCATTTTCCCTTCTGCATATGACCTTTTGAAGGTACTGTTTTTTTTTTTTAATTGGAATAATTCTATATTACTTATTTTTTTTTAAAGGAAGAACTATTGCTTCAAAAGGGAAAAAAAAAGTGTCTAAAGTGTACCCTCTGCGCCACCCTGTCAGGTTTGTACAATATACCTGGCTTTTCTTTTGGAACCAGCGTGTTGGCCCCCATTGCCTCCGCCCCACCACACCTGCGTTGCCCGCTCTAACCAAGTGACCTCACAACACCAACGCGGGAGACTCAGTCACATCTCAGCACAGTTCCCAGAGGGTACAGTGTTGGGCAGATAGGGGAGGGTGTATCTCCTGAGATTGAATCAGTGTGCTTGCAAAATGAGTTGTTTTTCCCCAGTCATACTTGTATTTTAAATCAAATTGTAGCCTCAATTCTGTACCTCCTCCTGTTGTTAGAATCGGGTATCTGGAGCCCCAGAAATGAGTGTTAAACGTTTCCGTGGTTAGGCTATAAGTGCCTAGGGTGGGGGCAGCAGAGAACCGTGTTGACCGTGTTACACCAGCTCCTGCACCTCTTAGGAGCATTCACTGGAAAATTTTTCCAGATCTCTTGACGTCACAGCCTTGCCATTTGCCTACTGCTGCCTGGATACAGAATGCAGCACTTAACTCTTGTCCTGCGGGGAGGAATGGATTGAGCTGGGCAGCTGTAGTTCTGGATTGTACAGTCTTTTCATTTCTTCTTATCTTGGCGTGGGTCTTTGCCCATTTCCTTCTTTTCTATTTTTTTCTTTAATGGAGGAGAAAAAGGATTATGGTGAAGCATTTTTCGTAGGTTTTATGTGGATTTTCCTTGTTTTAACAACTCTAGAGTATCATTTCCCCTGAACTATTTATCGCTGATAGAAAAGTTGAGCTTTGAAGTATACACAGAAGGCAAATCTGGCTAATTCCAGCCACAGCGAACCCACTCCCTCCTGACCTTCTTCACGCACATACACACACATTTCAATAATACTTTTGTTCTGTTGCTTTTTCCCAAGGACCCCAGCTTTTACTGCAGGAGACTGGAACGTTTTGAGAAGTGACTTAAGGCTCCTTTGTGCAGTCATGTTTCAGACTTGATAACCCTGTTCCCACTGCTGCCTTCACACTGAGTGTTTGGCTGGCACAGGGCTGCCCGGCGATGCCTAGTACAGCCTGTTACTATGCGGCTAATCTGGGAGATAATCCCTGTAAACTGGTAACTGATACCCTCATTCCAGTCCATGTGCTTCAAGGTTTGTTTTTTGGGGTTTTGTTTTTGGTTGTGTGTTTTTTGTTTTACTTTTGCAGCCATTTTGGCTTCCATTCTGTTATCCTGTGAACTATGGGAAGAAGAGAAGTCAGTTTTATTAGTCCTTAATCTGAGTCCAGTCAGAAGATGAAATAAAAATTTCTACTTGCCATTTTACCATAGCAGTTCCTTCTTTTTTCTTTTCTCCGCTGTTGTTTGGTGCCCCTGAAAGGAAAGACGGTGTACTTGGTCAGGAGAGCTTCACCAGCTTGCTCAGCATTCATCACTCTTTCTCAGCATAAAAACTCACGGGCATTCGAATGTTTGGAGAAGCATCAGGGCCTGGATTGTAGTGTTGAAATGTCAAGGGATAAACAAGCAAAGGAAACATCATTCTCTAAGGGAGTAAATTGTCATATTTGAAAGGCATTGCATAAGCACACAAACACAGCACTAGGTTTTATTAATGATCTTCATGACAGTTTTTTTTAAAATTTAGGGAATAAAATTATTTCCTAAAGAATCTTAGTTCTCGTTGAATATTCATTCTACCCTTAACCATCCTGCAACACAGGTACATTGTAATGGAGGACTCCCTGTCCCCCTGTTTTTACCCCACAGTCTGGGAGTCTGGGAGTGAGGTGCAGACTCTTGATCAAGGTTGGGAAAGGAGACTCTGAAGACACAGGTTAGAAGGGAAGCCAGGAAGGAAATCCATTCATCTCTGGCAAGGTTTGCCCTGCATTCTGCGCGTGGGACTGCTTCATAGCCTTTTGTATTTCTGTCTGTTCTCCTTGCAGTTAAGATCCTTCTGTTCTACGTCATTTTTTATGGCTGCCTGGCGGGCATCTTCATCGGAACCATCCAAGTGATGCTGCTCACCATCAGCGAATTCAAGCCCACATATCAGGACCGAGTGGCCCCACCAGGTAAAATGAATGTAAATATGTTCAGTTTTCTTCTGGAGGTGAAAGGAGGGTCACTTTTTCAACTGATATAACACTTCTGCGAACAATAGTTGTATTATCTGAGCACATTCTTCTGAACATTTGTCATGTGGTGGAAAGCCAGCCTGGGAAGGAAAAACGGGGACTGTGTCTCTTGCAGCCAGCTCTCCTACCTGCATTGCAGGCAGTGCTGCTGGGGTTGCAGACATCTTACTTTCCCAGCTCTGCTGGGAGGGAGAAGAGCCCTGGTCCTTTATCCAGTCTGGTGCTCACCTGCTCTGTGACTCCTGACCAGAGCCTTGCTCTCATCGTCCCTCACACCCGAGGGGTTGGTTAGAGGGCTCGTCATGGGGCCTTTCCAGCTCACACACATATTTTTCACTTGCTTGAGGGGACTATGATTCAGATAAATCCTTTAAAAAACCACTTTGGCTCTTGTTTTTAAAGGTTAACTTATTTTTAGGGATGATGAGAAGCTCTGAAATGGCCACCAACTCCCAGGGAGGGGAGCCCTGACTTCAGGAGTCTATTCTTTCACCTGTTCTTGACGGGCAGCTTGACCTTCAACAAGGCACACTCTCTTCACTCCTCTATTTATGCCTGTTGTTTAATAGGCATCTTATTTACTGGCTTTCTGGGCCCCCTTTGCAGGTTAAGTACCTGTCTCCTTTAGCTCTGAAAACTTGAGGCCACAGAGAGCTTATCATTGAGAACTGCAGGCTGCCACACGAGTGCCCTGCTGTGTGTGAATGCCGTCACTGTAGACTGACCTGCCCTGAAGGCACGTGTGTCCTCACCGGTCACTAAACCCCGGGGAGTCCCACTGCCCTTACGCCTGACACTGACCCAAGGACGAGAGCGCAGAGCCAGCACACTCGATTATTCTGTTAGTGATTGTACTGTCTGGCTCATCTCAAAGTCATTGTCAGGAGGACCTCCAGAGAGGAAGTGTTGCATAACTTCCGGGTTCTCACATGGTCAATGACCTTGAGGCTGCCACCAGGGGTGGCGGTGATGTGTCCCGTCTCCACTTTCCCCGGGCAACGGTTTACTAACAGCTGTATTGAGGTGACAGTCTCGAGGCCGTCTTCATGGGACTGAGCGGCCTTGATCAAGTGTGGCTGCCAGTCACAGGCTTGTCATGTCCTCCTCCTCCTTGGGCCTGAGAAGGACTCTCGGAAGAAAAGCTTCAGAATATGGAGGTGGAAAACACTCTTTGTTCGCCCCAAGTCAAATAGTCCTCTACTGTAAGAAAAATCCTAAATATTTCCAGGTAAATTTAGATCTCGGGGATTTTGGAAGTGACAAAAAGAGAACATGTAAGTATATAAAATGACTTAAGCCTGCTAAATAATTCACAGTTTGTGACAACTGTTTCCTCAAAGAGGTGGGTCTGTGGAAAGGTTGAGGCAGGAATTCTGGTTTGTACAGAGAAATGTAGGATCTTAAGTAAACATGTTGGACACTGGCTTTTGTGACAGTAAAGCATGGTGTATCTTTTTTCATGTTCACATCTGCTTCAGCTTTTATGGTAGCATTAGTAGTCATAATTTTAAATCTGTGTAGACTTTTTTTCTTTTTTTTTTGCCACTTAAGAGCTAATTTTCAATCATGATGCCATTTTCTAACAATTCTTATACTCAAGGTGACCCCAAAGTCAAGCATTTCTTTAATTTCCTGAAGAAAATTTCCAGTTTAAAACTTCCAGTTTAAAAACTGGCCCTTGAGTATTTAACCTTTGTGGAGTCAATCCGTAATAAAGTTAAAATTCTTCATGTTCTCTGCAGAAAGGGAAGTTTCACTTTCAAAAAGAAAGAGTCAAACAGCCAGACCTTTGAAGTAAGGGTTTACAAATGACCTTGCATTTCCCTCCCTCCCCTTCCTTCCAGCCCCTTCCTAAAAGACATGTTCTGAGTACCTATATTTAGTGTCCTCACAGCAGTTGGACTGACCTGACAAACAGTCACTTCTCCAAAGGAATGCCGGTGGCTCATCTTGGAAATATGCATTCCTGTCCTTTGGTCTGAGTCACAGGAAGAGCCCTCCTCAGCCCTCCATCCCACCCCCTTCCACCCCCTCCAGTTCTTTGTCATGTCGCTGTCTCTCCTTTTCCTCACCCATCATCTTGCCAGGAGAGGCTAGGCCAAGTTTCCTTTTACAAACTTCGCCTTTTCAAGGGACATAACATTCATTTGAAAGTGACAGTGGCCTTTGAGCGGGGTGGCCAGGTCGGCAGAGCACTCGCTGCCGAGAATCGAGAAGCATAGCCTGTGGACTCTCCCTGAGTGCTCTGAGGGACCCTCCCGGGCTCTGTTTAACACATCTTAAGAATTTATATTTTCGGTAGGCAATAACTATTTCTTCAGGCCACAGACAAGATCTGTATAGAAACACTGGCAAACTTTTTGACTTCAAATTAGTATCTTTAAGCCTCTCTTTTCATGACCGTTAAAGGGGGGAAAGTGTGTATTTAAGTCAAATGAACCTAGTGAATGTGTGAAAGAGGTGGTCTGTCATTTAAAGATGTAAAGACTTATTAATGCTATTATAAACTGAACTTGAGTCATGAAGACAAACCTGACCAGACTGAGGTTTGACTGCCCTTTTCACACTGGAATACCTTGTCATCAGATCTCTTCTAAATAACATGTGTGAATGTGGCCAAATTAAGCGGTGGCAATTGTACAGAACATTTGCATCTGTTTGTCTATAATACTGGACAAGCTGCGGGGCTAAACACAAAAGTCTCAGGGCAAGGAATAAATCTTTAAACAGGAGAAAAATGTAAGAAAAAAATAGATAACGTACAGTTTCTTGCCCTGACCAGTTGTAGCCATTAGTGGTTATAATATTCCTTACAAAGTCGTGTTGCTGTGTGATATTGAAACAGAAGTGCCTACTCAGCCTGGAAGGCAAGGGCTGCTGAGATTTTATGTTGAAACATATTAATTTGCTATTTTGGTGGGTCAAAAATGGTTACCTGTTGGCAGTTTCATGTTGCCTAACCTAAATGTGAGAACAGCTCCTGAGGGCGCAAGCCACGACACATAAGTTCCCAACAAAACTGACCTGAAAAGGACAAGCAGGGGCTGTGGAGCTGGACACAATCCCACCATTCCACACAGTACTTAACCTCACTAAGCCTCAGTTTTCTCATCTATAAAATGGGGATTGAGAATTTAAAAAGATACTACATATATGTAAAGTGAATAGTACTTTAGAGTCACAAACCTCGTGGCACTAGGTAAATTGTGGCTGTTAACAGCCTCTATTTTATTATAGCCCTGTCATTTCACTGGAAGCAGAGTGTCTTCTTTTTGAATATTGAATTTAGTATTTCTAGCCTTTGGATGATATAACATGGGTGTTTTGTACACTTAGATTTTCATTGGTCGGGAAGATCCCCTGGAGAAGGGAATAGCAACTCACTCCAGTATTCCTGCCTGGGAAACCCCATGGACAGAGGAGCCTGAGGGACTATAGTCCATGAGGTCACAAAGAATTGGGTAGGACTTAACAACTAAACAACAATAATAGGATCTTAGCTTTCCATGGAGAGTGAGAGAATCTGGGTTAGGAAACAGGTTTAAGAAAAATGGTTAGGTACATTTAAGTGACATCGCGTTGGTCCCACTCTCCCTCTAAAATACCCCCACTTTTGGGTTCACCCCTGCCAAGCTTTCCTCCCTGGGGGACCCTCTTAAGAAAATCCTCAGCAGTGGTCAGTGGCATCTCTTCTCACATGTTAAGGGTGTTGGGTCTGGAGAGAGATGCAGTTGTCAGCGTGCGGGAGAGGGCAGCAGGCACACCCACGTGCCCACACGCACTCACGCTCACCGTGCCTGCCCCTGGTTTGACCCTGTGCTTTTTGCTGCCTGGCCAGTGGTGTAAGGGAAAAGTCTCCCCTTCCATCCCTATTCCACCCTGCCCTGCACTCACAGAGCCACGGGGGGACGAAATGAAGGTCACTGTGTGTTAGTCAGGGGGTCCGGGAGACTTCCAGCCACCTTGCTTCCTGGTGAGCAGCAATGAATGTGTACTCTTCCTCTTAAGTTGTGGGCAGGTTTTTGTTTTGTTTTGATGTAAAGGTGGCTCAGTGTAGGAAGAATTCATTTTAAAAGGCTCATATTTCCAGTGAGAAGTGTAGCCAGCATGGAGGCAGGGGAATAGGGTGGGCGGAGACCAGCAGACCACACTGCCACCACCAGCAGACTTCACTTCACCCTGATTGGGAAACATCTTGTCAAGGCATTAGAATTCCAATCTCATTGTAATTCCAGTGAGTTCTTGAGAAGTCATTACGTCAGGCTCAGAATTCCTTTTTTTTTTCTTTCCAAACTATATCACACTGTATTTAGGCTCTTTCACTTAAATTTCAAAAGGGGGAATTGGACACATTTGGCTTCCTTATACTTTGGGGAATTATTACTTCAGAGTGCTAGCAAGATGTTTTTCTGCTCTTTCGTTAGATTCCATTGATCTGTGAGCTTGTATGATGAACATCTGATGCCCTCCAGGCCCCGCCTGGCACCCAGTTCCCTCACCTGCCTCTCCTCCCTCCTCCAAATGGGTCCTGCCAACCTGCGCCCAGAGTCTGAGGCTATCGATGAGTTGGCCTTGGGGGCACTAGGATTTCCAGGGGCTCCTACCTAGACTCATAGTTTGGTAAAGGGTTGAGGACAGCAAACTCCAGGTTCCCTTCCTCAGTGAGCCTGGCTGTTTGGCCTTCACGACTCACCTCCCCAGGGTGCTTTTTCTTCCAGTCTAAAGTTAAAGGTACGATTAATCATGTCAGCTCAGGTGCATAGGAAGCCTACTGATTAACTTAAAATATTCTTGGAGTCACAGAAAAACATGTGCCTTACTTCATGTGCTCATTTTAGATGACTGAGCAGAGCAAAGACCTCTGGTGAATAGAACCAGGTAACAAATTTCATGCAGAGATAGAGATGGGAGTGGGGAGATGAATCTGAAGCTTCATGTAGGGCTTTTCTGCTGCTCTCTTTTGAGGGAAGGGCTTGGGGAAGGTGGTAGTGGAAAGAACATCGACCTTACAGCCTCCATTTCTACCTCCACGTCTGTGGTAAAATACTATGGGTTGCACTTGATATCTGTGCTTGTTCTGTGCTCTCATTCTAATAATCTCAGGACCCCATGGCTCTTCTGACAGACAAGATGAGAGAAGCTGGGAAGATGAAGGGGAAATGGGGAGGTATCACCTAGTGGCTTCCAACCAGAAAAGTATCTTTCCCTATATAACATGCATGAGTAGACATCATCAGATATCCTGTTCAATGTGGTGTCTTATTTTAGGATATTGGTCACTTAGCAAATTTTGTATCTAAAATCAACCTACTGTGTGTGCTTGTTCATCAGTTTGGCCTTGGATTAAAAAAAGCATCATTAATATGATAGATTTGACTATAGTTTTCCATTATAAAAGTGGTTATCATTTATTTTACTGAGAACAAGCATAATAATGAGCCATATAAGATATTAAAGCTATGTCCCTGTGAAATTCTGTGTGTATCTAAGAGAAAGCCCTTGAATTAAATATCAGTAATTCTCTTTGCTCACCTGAAGATGATTATACAACTATAGGAAAAAACAATATTTGACGATATAGGATAATTCCATAAATGGAGAAGAGCCTTCAACCAGTGTGCATGCCATTTAACTTAGGAGAAAAGATTTCCATACACTGAGGGTTATTGAACACCCAAATAGGCTGTAGAGAAAGTCCAGCAACTCATCTTTCTAAGACTTTTCAAAGAAAGCAGCTTCTTGAGATTCTTGAGGGTTGGGGAGGGTGGAGATGTGAACCTGCCCAGCAGCAGGGGGATTGACTTCAGCTGATCCCAGGCCACAGTCAAAAGCAAATCAGAGGCAGAAAGTGAGGTTTAAGCGACTGGTTTCCAGAAAGTACAGTGGCACCTTTCTTCCTGTGCCCTCATTGTATTTTTGTTAGGTAAATTGGTATTAATCCTGCATAGGTAAAATAAAAATTAAAAGCAACAATCAAAACCCATAAGTATCCTAGTGGCATTTGAAGGGGGAATACGTGTGTGTGTGTGTGTTTGCACGCACATGTGTGTACATTCAGTAGTGTCCAACTCTGTGACCCCGTGGACTGTACTCCGCCATGCTCCTCTATCTGTGGAATTTTCCAGGCAAGAATACGGGAGTGGGTGGCCATTTCCTCCTCCAGGGGATCTTCCCAACTCAGGGATCAAACCTGCAACTCCTGCATCTCCTGCATTGGCAGGCAGGTTTCTTTACCACTGTGCCACCAGGGAAGCCCATGTCTGTGTGTATATATGTGTACCTAGATGTGTATGACTGTGTATAAAACCACATTCCCAGTTTTTTTTTTAATGGAAAATTACTTTTCTACTTGGAATGTTCAGAAGACCAACATGTATGTAGTATGTGCAAGGCTCCCTTTATAAGCACTTTTTTGTCTTCTGGAGGTTTCTGTGGAAAGTGATTCCTATTTAGGGTATTTGGCCTAGTAATTTATTGGTTGTAATAAATGACAGGCACAAGCAGCTGCACTTTGGAATTCCCTTTGAGTAACTTTGCAAGGTTAAGATGAATGCATTCTAGTTTAAATACTTCAAACTCATAAGTAGATAGAGACATTCTAAGCTTGCTACATCATAAACCTAATTAGAAGCAAAATACTTTTCTTAATGAACAGTCTTTCTTTTCTCTTTCCTTTCCCTTCCTCTTTTACTTTCCCTTGACCCCTCCTGCTCTGAACCCTACTAAAGTCCATGGTGATGTGTTTTCCTTATTTGTTTCTCAAGAAATGGGGAACCAAAGGAGAGGTCAATGTTATTGAAAGTCAAGTGTAAAGCCAAAAGTTGTTTTTTTTTTTTTTTAATTATTTTAACTTCAAATCTTATGTGAAGTTGACACACAAATTAAAAACCAAATAGTAAAGCTTCAAATATCCAGATTCTCATTTCAGTCCTTTCAGGTGACTCTATTTGATAATAGTCTGTAATTTATGGCAAATGATCAGTTGAAGGCTAGGCTGTCCAGAGCTTAGTGTGGTTCATGTAGGTTCAAGTTCAGAAGACTGGAGAAGCAGGTTAGGTCTGTTTCCCAGAATATAATTGGAAACTGCAGGTCAGTAATTGGGTGTTCTGCTGTCTTTGGCCTCTGAGAGTTACTGCTACAAACAAAGCTTGTCCTTATCCAGAGCTATAACTCACAACCAAGGAGTGAACATTGTGGAGAGGGACAGCTGAAGGGATTTGTGTAGTCCTTGGAGAGGGTCATGGTTGAGAAATTTGCTCATGGACTCAAGATGACTGTTTGCAATCCCATCAACTGTAGCCCGAAGGCTCCTCTGTCCATGGAATTCTCCAGACCAGAATACTGGAGCGGGTAGCTGTTTCCTTCTCCAGGGGATATTCCCTACCCAGGGATCGAACCTAGGTCTCCCTCATTGCAGGCAGATTCTTTACCATCTAAGCCACCAGGGAAGCCCCAAGAAAATAAAGAAGTTGCCAAATCCAATTCTATCCCTTTTTATCCCAGACTAATGGAAAATTAGTCTGATAATATAAATGGTTTAAAGGATTTAGATACCAGGTCAAGGGTCCTTCATCTGCTTCTTTTGAGTATCTAATTGCTTTAGAGAAATTAGTAGGAATTTTCCTAATGGTTTAGAGAAAATCTCATCAGAGAACTCTCCTAATTAAGATTATCCAGAACAGAACAGTCCAGGGGATTGCTCTCTGATAGCTTGCAGGAAGAGAAATTCTCAGGTTAGCAGATTCTAGACAAAAGAGAAGAGAAGAGACAGAGGTGGTGGCTGATAGAGTGAGGGGCCTTCCAGAAATATGAGGAAAGGGAGCTGAAGAACATACCAAGGAGGCGAGAGCCACACTTGACTCTGGGGTGGCCTCCTGGGTATTTGTGTATTATGTCTGTGTGTGCTCCCATAGCTTAGGGTTTAGAGAGAGAAGCTGATTGCATGACCTCAACCCAAATGGTTCATGCTTTTCTGGAAGGAACATTTAGATCAGAAGTTGGGTATCTTAAAAGGATAGTCACTAAGGCTTATATTAGTTATACCTTCTATGATCGTGCAGACTCCAGAGGGAAAGTTTCACCTAGAGAAGACAGCGAGACATGGCTGTGTTCCCCGAGGGTTGGTCTGTTGTTCCTGGGCTCCATCTGCCAACTTTGGCCCAAGGTCTTATCCAGCTGGGCAACTCACAGGATGGCAAGACCCAAAGCTTACCTGTCCATTTCACCTCTTACATCCTTGATTTCATCAGTGATGTTTCTTGGTGCAGAACACAGAGATTCTTCAAGTGTGTTTGATCGACATGTCTCTCATATGGTAACATACAGGCTTGATCATAAGCCAAACTCTCTGAAGGATTTGGGCTCTTGGGAATTGGTGGATACAAGACCCGTGGTGTATAACTCTTTTCTGAGCCAGTGGTGCCATTGTGCATGTAATAATAATATCTGTATTTTCATTAATCAGATCTTAGATCATTAACAGCAGCGTTTCCAATAAGAATCGCTGGTGTGCAGACTCGATCACTAGCTCTGCATGATGTTGCAGGAGTGAGGGGAACCAGGTTTGCTAAAGTAATTGTGGTGCTAGAAATGGATTAGCCTTGGATGCTACCATGGTGGTCTACTCTGTCCCAGCATATTATTTAAAAAAAAAAAAAGGATCACTGGTACAAGTCTCTGGATAGGCATGAATTTGGTTTTCACCAGAGCTCTCAGACTGCTGAAGAGCTCACCTAGCCGTGCCCTTTTGGTAGTAAAGAGCCAGAGCACTGAGTGAAGGGAGCTAATGCTTTGGGGTCTCACACGTGTCATCTGGTCTGTTTAATAGTGGGGACCCTGCACTCGGCATTGAGAGGGAAAGGACAGTTCTCCGCAGAACCCCAGCTCTTCTTGCTCTCCTTTTTGCTGTGGGAGAACCGGAGAAGTCCATCACTTGTACTCATACACACATACACACCTGGGAGGTAGAGTAGCCAGGGAAGAGAAATGCAGACGCAGCCAGGAAGTGCAGGGCAGACTGCTGCGGGGAGAGCTGCAGCTGGGCCAGAGGGAACACCGCCCGGGTGACCCTCTCCTCGCCATTGAGAGGCGACCGTGTTTGCTCTCAGTGTGACCTTTCGAACTGTTGGGTGAGATGCTCCAAATCTCACACCAGGCTCCTGGACGTTTTGTTAGTGTTTTGTGTTTTTGCTGTGTCACCGCTCTGCAGAGAGACCATGACTCACCAGGCCGATGTCCTTGCAGTCAGCCAGCCGGTTCTTCCCCACCTCCTTCCTTCCTGAAGTTGAGGGGAGACCGCCCCTTGGCTTCTGATGGTTGGTCTCATCTCTTTCATCTGTCCACTGCTCTCCTGCGCCTCTATTTCCCAAGCCTGGGAACACTGTTTAACCCTGTGCACACAGATCTTAGTCCATTTCTCCCACCCCGTTGCAGGCACACAGAATACCCGACACACTCAGCGGCATCTGCCTCTGAGTTCTCTGGCCCTGTGCGCTGCCCTTTCTCAGTGTCCCCCCCACCCGCCCCAGAGATCAGCGAATGTCCCCCGAGGCTGTGTTCCCTCCTGACTCCAGGATCAGGAGAACGTCCCCTCCCCTGAGTTCTGTGAAACCTCTAGCTCTGGGCCTGCCTCTGCTCGTCCCCAGGTCCAGGGAGGTCACCTCGACTTGGTGTCTTGTTTACAACGCAAACCAGCAACAAGCCTCCCTCCTAGACTTTCTGCATTTCGCTGGGAGGAGCCCTGTCTACTGCTCTAGCTCAGGAAGGCAGTCCCAGTGGCAGTCTGTTTGTTTATATTTGCATGTATGTATCTATCATCTTTATCATGTGGCCTCTTTTTGTACTATAATCACAATGCCAATTTTCTAAGTTAATAATGTATCAATAGAGAAACATTTTTTAGAGTATATTGAGTATATTTAAAGTCATATGATTTTCTATGGTTTGTGAGCATCATAAAAAATGTTTTAATTGTAGTAACCTTTGTTTTTAACAGAAGACTCTTTTCCTGTTTCTTCCCTTTAGACTCATTTCTATCACCGTTGACACTCCCCCTCCCCCCCAGCCCCCAGAAATTCTTCAGGTTCTCCACTATCCTTTCTGAGATGACTCTTAATGTCACTCATAGCTTGTCTTGGGCACTCTCTTTGCCTGGCTGCAGACCCTCACGTTCCCTGTCTTCATCATTTCCATGCCTCTAGGTAACTGCAGGCACAAAAGAACTTGCCTATTCAGTCCTGAGCTCTCCCCAACCTCATTATTTAATTACTTTTGAAGCGCAAAGCCATCGTTAATGAGGAGGAAAAATAACGGGTCATTTAGCCCAGACCCTACTGAAACCTGGTCTGAAGCCTCACAAATGGTGCTGCTAAATGGGCTTCCCTTGTAGCTCAGTTGGTGCAGAATCTGCCTGCAATGCAGGAGAACATGGTTCGATCCCTGGGTCGGGAAGATCCCCTGGAGAAGGAAATGGCAACCCACTCCAGTATTCTTGCCTGGAGAATCCCATAGACAGAGGAGCCTGGCAGTCTACAGCCCATGGGGTCACAAGAGTCAGACACGACTGAGTGACTAAACCACCACATGGCTACTACCCTGTGGTCATCACTTCTGCTTTAATGAGGTCATTGGGTCAGGACTGGCACACCCAGGTTCTCATCCCCTAAAGCAGTAGTTCTTGAACCAAGAGTACTTAAGGATCTCTTCAAGCTTGGTAAGCAGAGATTCCCCAGTTGCACACTTAGAGATGGGGATTTGGCAGGTCCCCAGCAGAGTCTGCGAGGCTGCACATTTAATAAGCCCCTAAGCGAGAGCGATGGAGCTTACCCTGAAAGACTGTGATGATGAGGCTCCTTCTGTGCCCAACACTAAGAGGGCAAGTCTGGGACTGGGGATTCATATAGGGTTGCTAGATTAACAAATAAAAATACAGGATGCCCAATTAAATGTGAACTTCAGGTAAACCATGAATAATTTTTTAATGTATGTCCCCAGTTTTACATAAGACATACTTGTATAAAACATTATTCATGATTTATCTGAAAATAAAGTTTAACTGTGCATTTTATATTTTATCTGGCAGTCCTAGAATAGAATGCTGTTGTGATTAACTGTCCAGTCCCTATCTGAGACAGTGCTGTGTATCATTGCTCAAATGTCTGTCTAGGAAGTCATGTGAATGGCAGAGGCTTTTAGAATCTAAAAAGTCATTGAAGAGTGGAAATCCAAGGTATACATACTTTGGTTTTTACCCTGTCCAGCACTTGACTTGCTCAGAATAACCATTTACGTTTGGAATGGAAAGCCGGAGAAACACATAAATTCCATATGCCTCCAGTTTAGGTTAAAAGATGCATATGGTCTCTATTGAGTAGTCTTAAGTCTGCAGTTTTCAGTGGTCATAAGTTCATTGATTAAAAGGAATATGGAGGAAGACCTCTGTGCTCAGTCTTACGTGCCATTAGGGAAGGAAGAAGCATCTGCGTGAGATGCTGGCTTGCAATGCATTTTTTTTTTTTTAACTTGGGCACAAAGGAAAACTGGAAAGAGAACAGGCTTTGGAGTACACCATGCCTGGGTTGGAATTCCGGTTCCACCACTTCCTCTGTGACTTTGGGCCAGGTACTTAACCTTTCTGTGCAAGAAGTGTTTCATTCATAAAATAGAAATATGCATATCATGAAATGTTGTTGGGGAACTTATATGATGTCTGATAATTAAGACACAGTCATTGGTACTTATGTACTTAACCTAAATGCCAGAGAAAGGACTTCACATGAGAGAGAATTTAACCCAGTGTATTTTTTTATTTTTGGCTGCACACTGCAGCATGTGGGACCTTAGTTCCCTGACCAGGAATTGAACCCACAGCCCCTGCATTGGAAGGTGGAGTCTTAACCACTGGACCACTGGGGAAGTCTCATAAGCCTTTCTTTTTAGCTAGAATGCTTTAGCAAAATATGTTTTACGTGTGAAGAGTCTGCTTCTGCAGTATCTTGGTTGACTCATGATTTCTTTTTAGCCAGAATGCAT
This sequence comes from Cervus canadensis, assembly GCF_019320065.1. Taxonomy (NCBI): domain Eukaryota; kingdom Metazoa; phylum Chordata; class Mammalia; order Artiodactyla; family Cervidae; genus Cervus; species Cervus canadensis. The sequence continues at coordinate 42,531,840 of NC_057398.1, read as the reverse complement.
TAGCAAAGTACGTTTTACATGTGGAGAGTCTGCAGTATCTTGGTTGGTTGCCTCCCCACTCATGATTTTCTCTGTTTTTCTAACTTTCTACCTGGTCTAGGATTAACACAGATTCCTCAGATCCAAAAGACTGAAATTGGCTTTCGTCCTAATGATCCCAAGAGCTATATGACATATGTGGATAACATAGATAATTTCCTGAAGAAGTACAGAGATTCGGCCCAGAAGGATGATATGATTTTTGAAGATTGTGGCAGTAAGTAGACATGTTTTGGATGACTGTGATTGGTTAATTCTGATCTCCTGTTTCAATTTGTTATTTAATGATTGAAAGATCCTCCTGAAGTATTTAAAAGATTAACTCTGACCATATTGAGAGGAACTGTGTTTTGTTTTTTTTTTTTTAAAGCAGAAAGACTTTATGGTTTTAGCTTGGATACAGTGAAACTGTATAGTGGCAAGTGTTACTTTAACCCCCATTTGAAAGGTGTGTTTTGAAAACTGCCAGGCATCTCTGTTTACTGATCAGACTCAAAGACCATATTACAGTTCTGATCCTCCTACATATATTGGTTTTGAGAAACATAATTGCCTTTATTTCCAGATTTCTGCCCCGCTCCCTCCCCCAAGCCCCCTGGCCCCTATAGAAGAGTTCATAGGACCTTCTCTCAGCCAAATGACCCTTTGGTGTGATTAGCTATAACCACACTGAACTGATGGAGGAGGGTTTATGGTCAGGGTATATTTTAAAGACCCTGGCCAGGATGGATAATGAAATATATCTTGGGCAGCTAAGCATCTGGATAAGGGAATGACTGATGAGTGTAAAGAATGGCTCTTAGTTTCCTTAAGCCATTGACACAAACACACATCCTCCCCCTTGCTCCCTGAAGTATGAATTTCCCAGCTTTGTTTTCATACCTATCACAAATAAGATGCTGCTGTGAGTTACTAGGTGATAATCAGTTTTTCTAATTCCATTCAACTCCTGTTCTTTATATGGCAGATGGTTGTGTAATATGGGGTAAATTGCCATTTTAAGTTATTTTGAAAGGATTTAGTAATTTAAAAGAAACATCTTCATGAAATTTTTCTCATTTGACTTTAAATGAGATTTTCATCTTACTTTGTAATAATTAAATGATAAAATGATTAAATTCACTCCATATGATAGAGTGAATCTCTTTTCAGGAGATGGACCGAATTGAGGTACTTTACTATTGGAAGGGAAAATAGTTAATTTGTGGACTTAAAATATATATATATATATTTTTTTTTTAAGTACATATATGTACATACACATACATAATTAATGGTATTTGCATCAATTTCCTGCAGAATGCTTTAACTTTGAATTCTATTTTCATTTATTTTTTCCTAAGACTTTCAATTTAAAACACGCAGCTATAAATTTTCTCCATCGAACAAACGCTTATAAGAACTCAGTGTTAAAAGGCAAAAACTCAAAAAACATTTTTTTCAAACCTTGAATGGTGGTTGAAAAGGAAAAACAATTCTTTCCTGTTCACTTTTTACTGTTTGACATGTTCATTAGCAGCATAGCTCTAAGAAATCTCAACCAAGAAACTTATAGTTCTGAAAATTACTGGCAGTCCTTTTAATTTGTGTTCTAATTATAACATCCCCATTATTGAGTTAAGCTGATGCTGACCTGTGCAAACAATGCTACCCATGAAGAGAGATCCAATTTCCTTTCAGTCTTCTAAACAGCAGAGTCATCCATTATTTAAAGAAAGAGAAATATTGTCAGAGAGCAGACATCATGTGCTTGCTCATCAAGCGCTATAGAGTACTATGACGTTTTGGTGTGGGGTCAGGTACTGGCTAGTGCTTTTGGTAAAAATACCTTTTTAAGGTCAGGGGAGAGGTGAGAGATTGCTTGCTGGAAATCTTTCCTTAATTTAGGCCATACAGTAGGTGCAGGATAGCCCTGTCTGAAAAGTAGTCATTGCGGCAGGAAAGAAAGCCCTGTCCTTTATCAATAATGCTCAGGGAATTGTCAGTACAATGTGAAAATGGCATTTGCATTTTCAGATGTGCCCAGTGAACTCAAAGATCGAGGAGAATTTAACAACGAACAAGGAGAGCGAAAAGTCTGCAGGTTCAAGCTTGAATGGCTGGGAAATTGCTCTGGAATAAATGATGAAACTTACGGCTACAAAGATGGCAAACCATGTGTCATTATAAAGCTCAACCGAGTTCTGGGCTTCAAACCTAAGGCAAGTATTATTTTAAATCACAGAATTTCAATGAGCCATTCACACTTAGATGTAGTCCTTAATTGGTATGAGAAGAATAGACTATAATGAGTTTTTAAAGGATCCTCAGTGACAGTTTTAAAGCCCCATCAGTAGAGTAACATTGAAAACCTCTGTAGCCATCTTGAAATTCTGAGAGTTAGGTCATTAATCTTATTTCCTAAAGTTAGAGAAATCCTGTGCGGCAGAGCCAAATTCTGACATCAGTCCAGTGGCCCTGTTCTGCATTTCTATAATGTAATTATATAGACTCTTTAAAAGTAAAAAGAGAAACAGGTTATCTCTAAGTTTAAAACCTACTTGCCTGTACAGTCAGACTCTGGTTTTGGTACCCTAGGGGCCACGGTATTAAAAAAAAGAAAAAAAAGTATCTGGTAATCTGAGAAAAATGATATCATCATCAGAAAAAAATCTTTGTTTTTACTGAATGAAGACTTCATGGTAAAATTAGTTGAGTACTAGGTTGAACTTTTATAACAATGCCATTGGCTTTTGCCATTATTGCAGCCCATATAAGGTAAGTATTCCTGGAGATCACCCAAAAATGGCAAGTTGCCTCCATTCACCATTTAGTGGGATGATAGTAATTCTTTAGAAGGAAAAATTGTATTGGTGTTACCTCTGCTTTTATAAAATTGCTAAGTTCATTCTCTCCCCCAGATCATGAATTTAAAAATGCCATCCTTTTCTCTTAAGCATGCATTCTTCCATGTTTCTTATATTTGCACATATGAGCATCACCATTAAGAGGGTAGTTTTTGGTTCTGATAGGAACTGACTACAGAATACAGAGTTATACGAACAAATTTACTTCATTCTGGAATCCGGCTCTTTTGTTCATCAGCTTTCTGTTACATGCTGTTTTTTCCCACAGTGTTACCCATGAATATTTTCAAAAAGTCAATGTAGAGATGAAAAGTTTTATTATCATAACTGAAGGATATATCAAAACTCCCTCACTGCCACAGGAGGGAAAAATAGATGAGTGGGTAGATGGCTGGCTGATTTGATGGATTGCCCACAGAAATTTATGTATCACTCAACAGAATTTTAAATCTTCTTTCCACTTAGACTAGGATGGTGGTGGTTTAGTCACTCAGTCATGACCAACTCTCTGTAACCCCATGGACTGTAGCCTGCCAGGCTCCTCTATGGGATTTCCCAGGGAAGAATACTGGAGTGGGTTGCCACTTCCTTCTCCAGGGGATCTTCCTGACCCAGGGATCAAACTCAGGTGTCCTGCATTGCAGGTAGATTTTTTTTTACTGAATGGGCCACCAGGGAAGTCTGGACGAGGATATAATGGAAGAAAAAGGGTGAGAGCCATTACATCACACACAGAGTTGATGGTCACATTGCTAGGAAGCTCTTCACCAAGATAAACCAGGTATTTAGCAGTGAAACGAATTGGTGCAGTGTGTCCCAAGGATTAATTGTGATCTTTGCTCTTTAAATCTTTTGGTAATTTTGGTAATTTCTCTTTATAGATGATGAATGATATTTGTCCTCCCCAGAGGCGGTACTTCTAGTCTGTTATGATTCACATCTCTTCCCATATTTATAAAGATATTCTGTTAAAGTTATGAATTCAGCTACTCTTACTTTTCAGTTTCCCCCTGCCCAAGCGCCCCTGCTTTGGACTCCCCGTGGTTACCCATCACCACTTTCTGACTGGCATCCCATCCCAAATCCCAAACTCTTTTGTTGTTGCAATTATAGAGATTGTAGAACTCCACATCTTCATGTACCTGTTTCCTCCTCCGTGAAGATAGATTCCAGTAACTACTTTGTTAGTAAACATTTTCTTGACATATTTTAAAGATAAATCTATTGCTGGCAGAAAGTTCCAAGAGAGTTAAATCTAGATGATCGTCATTTTGTATTCCAAAACAAAGAATGGTACCAAAAAGTCCCTTACTGATACAGAAAATTGTCCCTTTTATCTAACTCTGATTAGACTGTGTGTTTACAGCTCATGTCAAGACTCATGCTCTGCCGACGTGAGTAGGCAAGCGGCTTTGTCCAGGGAGTAGACGTTCCTCACACGTCTTATGAGGTGGATTTGAGCCAGGGATTGAGGAGGGCAGGCCCTGGCTATCACTTCAGCCGTTAACTTTCAAAGTGTATTGTGGGTCCCTTCAATGAACTCACCCCTTTACAAGACCCCTTCATTTAGGGCAGTGCCACCTTTATCTGTTTTACATACTGGAATTTCCTAACAAAACTGGGACTTAAATGACAGTGCCTCTACTGGAGATTTAAAAAAGGAAAGCTTACTTGAAGAAGGCATGCTTGAAGGAGAAGGATGGCATTATTTATTCATGGCTCGGGAGGAAAGCCCAGTTTTATAAAAACAGAAATGTCAACCCACCTTTCCATCTAATTTTAATCTTAGCAAATGAGAAAAGAGGATATTTCTGAGTTGGCTCTTATTTTTCAGAGTTCTTGAATAGAGCACATAATGGGTTACCATTAGAAGTTCCATTTAGAACAAAAGTTGGAACTTTGTTATTATTTTCAAGAAAATTAATGACCTTTCCTAGATTGGTTAGGGCAGTCATTCATTCTGCTGTCCTCAAGTGTTTGGTTTTTATTTCAGCTGACAAAAGTGTACTTGTTTGGGCTACAAGTTTTAGTTTTCTTTTTCAGAAATAAAAAAATTATTTACAAACTTACTGACCAACATGGGTTTTATTTTTAGCCTCCCAAGAATGAGTCCTTGGAGACTTACCCAGTGATGAAGTATAATCCATATGTCCTGCCTGTTCAGTGCACTGGCAAGGTAAGGAGATCTTCTGAGTTACTGAGGGTGGATGGGGGAGAGGGGAGAATAAAGGAGATGGTTTTAAATTAGAGGTAAAATTTTAACATGGAAATAAGAAACACTGCTTCCAGGAATGAGTCTCAGCCAATTGAGTTGTAGGTACACTGGGTAAAACTTAACAAAACTGTAAGATGTAACAAGAATAAAACTGTCAGTTTCTCCACTGGAACAAGAAACAAATTTAATCCATTGGGATACTGGTTTAAAGATCTGAGAGGTGAACCAGCCCACACAAATGTTTCTCTAGCCCACGTTGTGCTAAAAACTTCAGGCCAATGTTTTTTTTCCAATTGACAATTTTACACTGAAAAGTTGTTTCTTGTTTTTCTTTAAAAAAATAAAAATAAAAATATGAAGGTAACCATCAATGTGTATTTCCTTTAAGTAGAATAAAAGGAATCTCCAAACAGTCCAATTTTATGTTAGCACCAAGAAAGGAAATGGACACAAGAAAATGCAAGGCAAATAGTTAAACTTTCAGAGATAATGTCATTGAGAATATCCACTGGACCCATACTGAAGAGTTTCTGACTTTTGGTGTTGGCTTTATTTCTAGAAGGTTGTGTTAGCTTTGAAGAAATGCTTAATTGGCCTCTGCTGCAGCTTCCCATTTGTACAATGAGCACAGTCTCCTTTGAGGACCATTTCTCAAGGCTGCTATGGATTAGGCTGCATATGTGTCAGATAGAGTATATGTCAGATGTGTCACATCCTCCAGTGGCTAATGTTCACCTCCTCCCGGAGGGGCTGGCGTCTTGGAGGATGACTGACGGTGTTCTAGCAGACAGCTCTGTGGGACTGACAGTCTCATTTGTATGTGAGTACAAACAGTGATTCCCAGGATGTGAGCCATTAAAATCTCATTTCCTCTCTGGTCTTTTAGCGAGACGAAGATAAGGAAAAAGTTGGAAGCATAGAGTACTTTGGACTGGGTGGCTATCCTGGTTTCCCTCTGCAGTATTATCCCTACTACGGCAAGCTCCTGCAACCCAAGTACCTGCAGCCTCTCCTGGCCGTGCAGTTCACCAACCTCACCATGGACACTGAAATCCGCATAGAGTGTAAGGCGTACGGTGAGAACATTGGGTACAGTGAGAAAGACCGTTTTCAGGGACGCTTTGATGTAAAAATTGAAGTTAAGAGCTGATCACAAGCACACATCTTTCCCACTAGCCATTTAAAAAAGTTAAAAAAAAAAAAAAGATACAAAAACCTACTAGTCTTGAACAAACTGTCATACGTATGGGACCTACACTTAATCTATATGCTTTACACTAGCTTTCTGCATTTAATAGGTTAGAATGTAAATTTAAAGTGTAGCAATAGCAACAAAATATTTATTCTACTGTAAATGACAAAAGACAAAATAAAAATTGAGCCTTGGGACGTGCCCATTTTTACTGTAAATTATGATTCCATAACTGACTTGTAGTACGCAGTGTTTCTGACCCCTAAGTATTGCTGCCTTGTGTATTTTATTTAGTGTACAGTACTCTAGGTGCACACCCTGGTCATTTTTCAAGCCATGTTTTATCGTATCCGTTTTCTACTTTATGTGGGCAAGGTTTGCTGTCCAAGGTGTAAATATTCAATGGGAATAAAACTGGCATGGTACCTTTTTTTTCTTCCTCTTTGGGTTTGGCTCTTTCAAATATAACGGCCCATCGATGAGCGTTTTTAACACACTCCATAGTCCTTTCCTGTGGTGTTAGGTCTTCTCTTTTTCTCTCCTGGGTCCGGGTGGGGGTGGGGTGGGCTGTCATGGGGGAACTGCCCTCTAAACTCTAAGTGTCACTATGGAAACACACGCAGAGGTGATGGGTGGCGTTGTGCTTTGTCCTGAATGCCGTCTTGACTTCTCCTTCCCCGTCCTCCAGTCCGTTCTGAAACTGTGGGTGAGATCCGGAGCGCCCATCACTTTGGCTAGTGATAGGGCCGATTCATTTGCTTTGTACCTTTTCTTTCACTTTCCTTTTTTCCTTTCTCTGGAGGCATCACATGCTGGTGCTGTGTCTTTATGAATGTTTTAACCATTTTCATGGTGGAAGAATTTTATATTTATGCAGTTGTACAATTTTATTTTTTTCTGCAAGAAAAAGTGTAATGTATGAAATAAACCAAAGTCACTTGTTTGAAAATAAATCTTTATTTTGGACTTTATAAAAAGCAATGCAGTACCCCATAGACTGATGTTGAATGTTGTCTACAGTGCAAAAATCCATGTTCTAACATATGTCATAATTGCCAGGAGTACAGTGCTCTTGTTGATCTTGTATTCAGTCAGGTTAAAACAATGGACAATAAAAGAATGAACACATTCCTCATGTGCGTGATTCACTCTTGTCTAAATGCCCCAACCTGTGACTGCTTTACTTTCTGCACTGCTAGTTATCCAAGATCTTGAAGAAATACTGAACCTGAAAGACAAAAATGTGATTTCATTAGTTCCTATGGAAGTTTGGCCTTTTCCATCCAACAGAAGCCAAGAGCTGGGTCAGGACTCTGGACACTGGACATCAAGGTGCACACCCCTTCCTGTGAGACAACCAGGTTAACTGGAGGCAGAGACTCAATGAAGTTTTAAAGTTCAAGTTTAGAAATATTCTGCAGTGATACTCAGTTTAGAAAACATGAAATTTTGGTTCCTGCTAGTGCTTCACAAGGTATAGCTGTTCAAAAAAAGTCAAGGTTGTTATTACTTCAGTTTAAAAAAAGTGATGCTAGCAATCAAAAAATGGACAGAAAATGTATATAGACGTTTCTCCAAAGAAAATGTACAGATGAGCATAGGCACATGAAAAAATGCTCAGTGTCGCTAATTATTAGAGAAATGCAAATCAAAACTACAATAAGGTACCACATCACATACCAGTCAGAATGGCCATCTTTAAGTCTACAAAAAACAAAAGCTGGAATGTGTGTGGAGAAAAGGGAACTCTGTTGGTTGGAATGTTCATTGGTGTAGCTACTATGGAGAACAGTATGGAGGTTTCTCAAAAAACTAAAAGCTACTATATGATCCAGCAGTCCCACTCCTGGGAATATATCCTGATGAAAATATAATTTGAAAAGACACATGCACCTATATGTTCATAGCAGCACTAGTCACAATAGCCAAGATATGGACGCAACCTAAATGTCCTTCAAGAGATGAATGAAAAAGAAGATATGGTATATATATGTATACACACACACACACACACACACACAAATGAAATATTACTCAGCCATAAAAGGAACATAATGCCATTTGCAGCAACATGGATGGACCTAGAGATTATCATACTAAGTCAGTCAGACAGACAAATGTATCATTTATATGTGGAATCTAAAATAGAACATAAATCAACTTACCTATAAAACAGAAACAGAGTCAGAGAACAGACTTGTGGTTGCTAAGGGGTGATGGAGCAGGGGAGGGATGGATTGGGAGTTGAGATTATCAGATGCAAACTATTGTATATAGTATGGATAAATAACAAGTTCCTAATGTATAGCACAGGGAACTATATTCAATATCCTGTGATAAACCATAATGGAAAAGAATATGAAAATAATATATATATAACTGAAAAAACTAGCATGTGCCAAAAAAAGTTGAGGTTCAAAAAATTAAGGTTTATACCCTGGTTTTCAGTTCATGGTTTGGCCTAAGTCCTTCTTTAAGTGAAAGTGAAAGAAAGTGCAGGTCACTCAGTTGTGTCCGACTCTTTGTGACCCCATGGACGATACAGTCCATGGAATTCTCCAGGCCAGAATACTGGAGTGGGTAGCCTTTCCCTTCTCCAGGGGATCTTCCCAACTCTGGGATAGAACCCAGGTGTCCTGCATTGCAGGCAGATTCTTTACCAGCTGAGCCACAAGGGAAGCCCAGGAACACTGCAGTGGGTAGCCTATCCCTTCTCCAGCAGATCTGGATCTAGGAATTGAACCGGGGTCTCCTGCATTGCAGGCGGATTCTTTACCAACTGAGCTATCAGGGAAGCCCAAGTCCTTATTTAGCCATATATTTAAAAATTAGCCTTAGAGTGAAAGAGAGTGAAAATGAGCTTTCAGAAAAACATTCTCTAGGTATAACTGAGCTAAAGATTTAAGTATCACTTAACCTGCATGGGAAATACCCAAACTAAAGTATTGATATCGTGTTTCAGAAAGTAGAAATCTTTCACAAAACCTGTGCAACCACAACTCACACCAACCATTCCTGCCTTCAGGCTGGTCCTGAGAAGTCCTTTGGTACGAAGCTGGGCTCCCTCTTACAGAGAGACAGACCGAGAGGCCCATAGCCATTTCTGTGATATTACAGCTTGTTCAGAAATAGCAGTAAGAGCTTAAATTCCCACCTTATTGTCCCATTTTTATTATCCTGCCAATCTGCTTCTCTTGTTTATTCTTTAAAAATACTACCTGAGACTTTGCTATCGCTAGAGCAGCAAATCGTGTGATGGCAAATGAATACCAGAGGAAATAGTGGGAAATGGCACAACTGCCTAGATGCAGAGGTTTAAGGGGCCCTCCTTAACAACTGATGAGATTCTGCAGAATCCATAAGTGGACAACATACTTCATAAAGCTGGGTTTCTCAAAACGCAACCCCCATATACACTGAAATAGAAGGTATTTTATATTTTTAACAGAGGATGGTCTGTCTTGATGAAACTGAGTCTTAAATGTGTGTATGAACAAGAAGGAGAGAATGGCTCTACGTCTGAGGAAAAGGGAGTATTTATTCAAATTGGAAGGTAGTTTGTATTTTTGAGACTGTTCTCAGGTCTCAACCCCTTGCTTTCATATGAACCTTGTGCCTTCTCTTCTAAGATGCTGTGTGTATGTTCATGTGTATGTGTGCATGTGCACCCAAGTATGTGTGTGTGCAGAGATGCCTATTCCTTCCTTCAAGATTCTATGCAAATCTTGCTTCCCTGTAATCTCTCCAGATGGTGCTAATCTATTCCCTAGCCATGAGAGTGGTTAAATCTCCAATGGGAGACTGGGAGCGTGGTTAGTGTTGACTTGGTGGATATTTGCTGGTGCCAAGTACTCTCCTAACTGCTACAGAAAGACCCATGAGTGACCCTCTGCAGCTCACATTCTAGTATTAATTAAGCACTGAAGTGCTTGCTTATTTCTGGAACTCTTGTTTCTATACATTTATCATGAATTTCTCACCTTGTATTATTAGGTGACACATTTCTTGGGTATAGGGACAGTGCCTTCTACTTTTTGGGGTTTTCTTATATCCTGGACAGGGTTTTCATATAAGTCCAGTAAATCAAATATTGAATTCCTCACCAGAAAATATAAAAGGAATGAGTTTTTAAAATGCGTTGTTTCTCAAATGTGTGCTGAGTAACACTTGGAATCAAAAGGACTGGAAGCTACGGAATAGAGGAAAAGGGATTCTTTGTTTTTTCTTTCTTTACTTTTTTTTTTTTTTCAATCTATCATATTCCCTGAAGGAAAGTTTCACTGTGGTGCTAGTATGACTTCAACCCAGGTTAATCCCCTTTCAAATAAAGGGAGAGTGGCCTGGGGCTCAGAACCTTTGGCAAACAATATCATCTAGCTAGAATTTAATAACTTTTGCTTTCATTGTATTTATTACCTTCAATTAAGTACAAGTAATCCTAGTTTCCCACTTAACAGCAAATAAATATTTCCATAATGGAAATCAATGAATTCAAGTATCACAGTGAACGTACTTAAAAATAGTAAATATAATTTAAGGTGGTATTCAGATAACCTAAAACTCATGAAGGTAAAAAAGGCCACCTAGAAGACAAGGACTTTTACCCTAAAATACAGCATTAACAGAAGTCAAGGTTTTCAGTTCTGTACCTGTCTGGGCAAAATCTAATTTGAATCTATTGTTTTAGAACAATAGCATGCCCTGTCTGCTCAGGCTGCACTTATTACCAGAGGGAAACGCTCCAACTCCAAATTAAAAACATTATCAGCGATCAGAGATGAAAATCCAGTCTTTCAAAGTCCAGTCTTTCAAAGCCCAGTCTTTCAAAATCCAGTCTTTCAAAGTCTTTCAAACTCCTGGCTTTTTAAAGGATTAGTAACACCTCAATATCAGTTTATTTTTGGCCCATGGAGGAGAACTAAATGAGGTTACTTAGAAAATCCATGATTCAGGACAGAGGGCAACATAATCCAGAGGGAAACTATCCTAGGAGCATTTAAGAACAGTTGTAATCAAGTGAATAAAAAACACTCTTGGTTTCAAATTCGGAGAAAATGTGACTCTCTCTTCTCTTCTTTAAGAGGGAATTAGCATTAACCAGTCATGTTATCTGCCGTCTTCTAGGCCCTGTGCAGGAAAAGACGACCAGGTAATAGATTTAAACCTGTTATTCTCCCAACTGAAGCTTGTGATCAGCCACAGCCTACCCAATGTGAAACCAGGAGGACTGGACCAAAGGCAGATTAGATTATCTTGGTTCATATTTTAGTTCTGTATTTTTCTCCCAGAAACTGTCAGCATTGGTCTGTTCTGAGAGATTAAGTATCTCTTGAAGGTACTGATTCTTACTAACTACAGAATCCAGCTATTTTATCTAGCCACCAATGAGTCCCGCACCCTAAGAAAAGGCCCATATTGTAATAAAACTGTGACTTACTATCTCCAGTTTGCTTTACCACAAAACCTTTTAAAAACAGGGATTTCGTTAAATCAGCACTCTTACTGGCAGTCTGTAAAGTGCTACCTTTTCCAAGGAATTGCTCATCTTCTTCCTCCATGTTGGCCCTATATAGGCCAGGTAGGAGGAGGTACTGAGTGATTTGAAACCAACCTATTTAGTTATCCACAACATCTGATAAACTCCATAAAACACTTTGGTTTAAGTGCTCAAACATTTCATTTCTCTGTAAGGAGGCTATTTAGTGCCCATAACTTGTTACAGGAACTTATGGTTATTAAATTAGCAAGTGTTGGAGGAGCATGGAACAGTCCTACAGCAATGGGATATTCCTTTAGAAAAGGAGCAGGGGTTCTAAAATGACCAGTGGGTGAGGATCAGGCCTTGGGAAGCTGCTGATGATTCAGCGTTGGAACCTCCGGGGGACAAGGGAACAGAATACGGCTTACAGACCCTTTGGGGCTGTACTACCAAAAATGAAACACAGCAGTCCATGCTGATGGAAACCTTTGCCTAGCACTGGCCTTTCTTCTTCTCTCTTACTTACAAATTTCTCCCAAGCCACCTACTATGTGCCCAGCACTGATTGTGAACTCAGGGAGGGAAGGATTCAGGCAAACAAGATCCCTGTTCTTATGAAACTATGCCTTTACACTATATGCATTTTAAATGCCTTAAATGGCCTAAACTATTCTCACTTATATTCAATTCCATTCCCTCCTCAGTCAATCATTCATTTAACATATTGAGCACATCCCAGTCATGATAATTCAGTGAAGGGTGAGACCTGGTCCTTAGAAAGCTTATAGCCTGGAAAGAGGAAAACCTATGTAATCAAATAAAATCACAATTCTGTGCCTAGGTGTAAGGGGGAATAATTAACTGCCAATGGGAACACAAAATATTTCATAAATTGGTTAACACCCGAGTCTTTGGGATGAGTTGGAAGCAACACAGATGAAGAAGGAACAAATTTTAGCTGACTATACAATTGCTATGCCAAAGCCAATCTTCACTAGTAAGATTAACTTGAGGATTTGTTCTCTCTATCACTGTTAGATTTAAATAAGGACAATACCTTACATTTATTAACTACTTCACAGTATACAGTCTAACTTCATATATAAGCCGTCTCCTTCACACCAGCTCTGTGACGCTGGTCCTCTTATCTCGAGACAGAGCAGCATCCTGAGACTCAGAAGCGTACGACAATCCCTACACAGTAATCTGGTAAACTGGGGACTTGCTCAGTTGGCAAGGATGGAACGTGACTGTGTATCTTCCAAGTCTAAGCCACACTGGTGCTGTGACCTCCCATGGAGTAGTGTCTGCATTTGCTGATGACTGTATATAGATTACTGCAGATTCTGTGCTGCTGCTGCTAAATCACTTCAGTCGTGTCCAACTCTGTTTGACCCCATAGACAGCAGCCCACCAGGCTCCGCCGTCCCTGGGATTCTCCAGGCAAGAACACTGGAGTGGGTTGCCATTTCCTTCTCAGTAAGAAAGTACAATAATTCAAACAAATGTCTATTTTCTGTAATTGCTTCAAGTGTAGACTCAACAAACGCTTGCAGAGAGTGTTTCATCTTTGCCCTGAGTACAATGCACAGCAAAAATGGGTATTAATGCTAGTGATTCCCAGTTCACCACTCCTCCAGTGGAATTTCTAGTATATGGAGCAAGCATGAAATTTCCTTGCATGTTTTATTAACTCTGGCTTTGTATCAGAGTCTAGTGCAGCTCACTGCTTCTGACACCTGGGCTCTACCACAGATGACGGAATCAGACACTTCTTGGAGGTGGAGCGCAGGTGTCTATTTTCCAATGATTCTTAATGTTGATAACGGAAAGGCTACTTGGAGAAGTGAAAGGTTACCCACTCCAGTATTCTGGCCTGGAAAATTCCATGGACTGTATAGTCCATGGGGTCATAGAGTCAGACACGACTGAGAGACTTTCACTTCACAGTTAATGTTGAGCAACAGAAATGTCTGTGGAGTTTTGTTTTTTTCCTCCTTACTTTTAAAGCAAAGTATAGGTATGCTCAAACATTTACAGAATTTACCTATCCTTCTGTCATGGAGTTCAGCCCCAAATTTAAATATGTGTTCCTGTGCCATTATACTAAGTAGATTTTCAGATAACATCTGATCAATCTGAATTTGACTGAGGTACAGTTTTGTTGGTGTCCCAATGGTTATTGATTTTTAAATATGTCAGCCTATTTAGAAGGAAAACAACTTCCAACTCCCTGGGGACCCTTACAGCGTGTAACCTGTCCTGACACACAGGGCCATATGCTTAGAAGGGCCTGCATGTGTGAGTGCTAAGTCGCTTCAGTTGTGTCCAACTCTTTGCAACCCTATGGGCTTTAGTCTGCCAGGCTCCTCTGTCCATGGGATTCTCCCAGGCAAGAATGCTGGAGTGGTCGCCACGCACTCCTCCAGGGGGTCTTCCTGACCCGGGACGGAACCCTCATTGTATGTCTCCTGCATTGGCAGACGGGCTCTTTACTACTAGGGCCGCCTGGGGAGCCCTAGAAGGGCCTATGCCTGGTTCAGTGTTCCACTGTCTCTCTCTTGAAATTCCATTTTGAACCAGGGACCCCGTTATTTCCATCCTGCAACAGTTCTTGGAATCATGGGCTTCTGTGTTAGGGCTACTTCAGCCTGGTTTTCCTATTGGCTGAGTGGAAAATGTGGTTGAAAAAGCTGCTTGTAAAATGGGCAATGGACAGATCCATAATGAGAGTTGGGTCAGAGAAGGTGCAGGTTGAGGCCGGCTATGAAAGATGAGAGTCAGCAGACTTTCCAGGAGAGGAACAGAGGCCGGGAATGTCAGGCAGAGCCCTGGGGCAGGGACAAGGGGAAGAGGACCTGGGCTGTGGGGACAGCTGGAGGAGGCTACCAGCAGCCCTTCATGTGTGAGCCTGAATCCTTTCTGAACTCTGCCCTTGCTCCCTCTCTCCCTCTCTGTCTTCCCTCTGCAAGTCACCACTTGTTTTCAGCTCCGCAGATGTGGAGTTCAGAAGTAAACTGTTGTGAGGAAAAAGGTGGTGGGGAAAGGATATCTAGGGTTCTCCTGACAGATGGGCTCAGAGGAAACATTCTCGCCTTGAGAAAAAGAGATGAAAAATCTGTCCTTGCTTAACAATTGCGTTGGCCAAAAATTTCATGAGTTTTTCATCATAAGATGGTACAGAAACACCCGAATGAACTTTTTGGCCAACACAATAGCTACAGAGCCTATAAAGATCTTGGACTGCAGAGGTACCCCCTCAAATCTATTTATAGGCTACAAAATAAAGAAATTGAACCAACATAGTCATCAAGAGTTATCTCCTTCACATATGCTTATCTTCTTCATTGCTTCAGAGGCCATATTTGGCATCTTTTTCTCCCCCCTTTAACTGGAGTTCAGTTGACTGACAGTGTTGTGCTAGTTTCAGGCGTATATAAGATAGATAACTAATAAGGACCTATTATATAGCACAGGGAACTCTACTCAATAATCTGTAATAACCCATATGGGAAAAGAATCTTAAGAAGAATTGATATATGTATATGTATAACTGATTTACTTTGCTATACAGCTGAAGTCTTTGAAGACAAAATGAAAAGTTCACAATGAAATGACTAGACATTTCAGTGATTCCATAAACCCAGTGTTCTCAAAGTTCTCTTATAAAGACCTCTTAATTCTTATGCTGCCACCCACTAATGAGAATTGGAGAAGGAAATGGCAACCCACTCCAGTATTCTTGCCTGGAGAATCCCATGGACGGAGGAGCCTGGTGGGCTACAGTCCACGGGGTCGCAAAGAGTCGGATAAACTGAGCGACTTCACTTGCACTAATGAGAACAATCGTCTTTTTAAAGCTAGAAGAATATTATACCTCAGCCCAGAATCGAGTGGTGTTAACCTTTCTCTTTACAGGAAACAGACACCTTCCCTCTCCCCACCCCCAATATATATAAAGATACAGGTGTCCTTTCTAGAAATTCATTCTAAAATTGTGTTCTGTGGCTCATTCCTATGTGGCCTCTTCGGCCCTGAAGGTGGTTTTGGTTGCTGCTAGCCCTTCCTCAGTCCCTCAAAGTATCTAAAAATACGAATTGGTGTTTGTCACTTCTGTTCGCTTCTACCCACCCTCAGTGATTAAAAAAGTACTCTCTGAGAGTCACCATATCTCAGGGTGAGTCATGGATAATTTTTCAATATTTACATTTAAAATTTTATCAATATTCACTCTTTAAAAAATGGAATCCTTGTTATATATCAAATGCTTATCTTTTATGTGTCTTTTATATATGATACCTTATCTTGGTTAAACCTGACAATTGAAGTAGATGCATTAGTCCCACTTTTTCAGTTGATGAGACTGACGATTTTAGAGCTAACAACTTGCCTGAGAACACAGGACTCAGCTGAGCCCATGGGGCTCTGCTTATTCTGATTAAGAGCTCAAGGTTGGGATGGAGCCTGCCAGTAGGGGTCTGATTTCTAGCCTTGCCATTTCCTGGATGGATGACCTTGAGTAAGTCACTTAATTTCTTGTTTCTCATATTCCACATGTCTAATATAATAATACCATCACATGAGGGTTGTTGTAAAGATAAAATGAGTTAATATATGGAAAG
Organism: Cervus canadensis; assembly: GCF_019320065.1. Classification (NCBI taxonomy): domain Eukaryota; kingdom Metazoa; phylum Chordata; class Mammalia; order Artiodactyla; family Cervidae; genus Cervus; species Cervus canadensis. Next base: position 42,515,447 of record NC_057398.1, on the reverse strand, counting down.
CATTTAAAAGAGTACCTAGCATATAGTAGATACCATAGTAACTATCATTATTGTTGTCCAACGTTCCCACAATGCTGTGATCTGTCCTGCTATACATCAATAAAGCCTTGGGTTCCTGAGCAATTTCTTCATGCTCTGAGAGCCAAAACTGCCAGGAAAATTCCAGCTTATTAGGGGACATGCATGCATCCGTGTGTGCATGCTCCACGACTTCAGTCATGTCCAACTCTTTGCAACCCTATGAACTGTAGCCCGCCAGGCTCCTTTGTCCATGAGATTCTCCAGGAAAGAATACTGGAGTGGGTTGCCATGCCCTCCTCCAGGGGATCTTCCAGACCCAGGGATGGAATCCACATCTCTTACGTCTCCTGCATTGGCAGGTGGATTCTTTAGCACTAGCACCACCTTATCAGAGGACAATCTACATAATTAACCAGGTCATGAATGACAAAGGCAGACTAAGGATCTTTGCAGACAAAGACAGTTAAGAGATATAGAACCAAATACAACATGTAATCCTTGAATGGACCCTGGACTACAAACATTTTTTCTTTTACAGAAAAAATCTGTGGGTGAAACTGTAACAGGAGGGAAAGGGGCAGGGCACAACTTTTAAAAGAATGACATAACCCAAGGACACAACATAAACGGATTAGAATCAAATGGGTCCAAGACAGCAGACAAGACCTTTGACTAGAACTTGATCCTCAATCAGCAAGCTATATGACACATCCAGAAGTACATGACAGTTCCAAGGCACTGTCAAAAGACCAAGCAGTGGGAGGTAGCCCAAATCCTGGAAATCTCCATCCCTTCCCCAAAATAGTTGTAATAATCCTCCCACTCATTAGCATATGAAATTACCCAGCCTATAAAAACTAACTTTTCATGCAAAGATGGGCACAATAAAGGACAGAAATGGTATGGACATAACAGAAGCAAAAGATATTAAGAAGAGGTGGCAAGAATATACAGAAGAACTTATTAAAAAGATCTTCATGACTTCAGATAACCATGATGATGTGATCACTCACCAAGAGCCACACATCCTGGAATGTGAAGTCAAGTGGGCCTTAGGAAGAATCACTATGAACAAAGCTAGTGGAAGTGATGGAATTCCAGTTGAGCTATTTCAAATTCTAAAAGATGATGTTGTGAAAGTGCTGCACTCAATATGCCAGCATATTTGGAAAACTCGGCAGTGGCCACAGGACTGGAAAAGGTCAGTTTTCATTCCAACCCCAAAGAAAGGCAATGCCAAAGAATGTTCAAACTACCAGACAATTGCACTCATCTCACACACTAGCAAAGTAATGCTCAAAATTCTCCAAGCCAGGCTTCAACAGCACGTGAACCGTGAACTTCCAGATGTTCAAGCTGGTTTTAGAAAAGGCAGAGGAACCAGAGATCAAATTGCCAACATCCGCTGGATCATCGAAAAAGCAAGAGAGTTCCAGAAAGACATCTATTTCTGCTTTATTGACTATGCCAAAGCCTTTGACTGTGCGGATCACAACAAACTGTGGAAAATTCTTTAAGAGATGGGAATGCCAGACCACCTTACCTGCTTCCTGAGAAATCGGTATGCAGGTCAAGAAGCAACAGTTAAACCAGACAGGGAACAACAGACTGGTTCCAAATTGGGAAAGGAGTATGTCAAGGCTGTATACTGTCACCCTGCTTATTTAACTTATATGCAGAATACATCATGAGAAATGCCAGACTGGATGAAGCACAAGCTGGAATCAAGACTGCTGGGAGAAATATAAATAACCACAGATAGGCAGATGACAAAAAGTGAAGAACTAAAGAGCCTTTTGATGAAAGTGAATGAGCAGAGTGAAAAGCTGGCATTAAGCTCAACATTCAGAAAACTAAGATCATGGCATCCAGTCACATCACTTCATGGCAAATAGATGGGGAAACAATGGAAACGGTGACAGACTTTATTTTCTTGGGCTCCAAAATCACTGCAGATGGTGACTGCAGCCGTGAAATTAAAAGACACTTGATCCTTGGAAGAAAAGCTGTGACCAACCGAGACAGCATATTAAAAAGCAGAGGCATTACTTTGCCAACAAAGGTCCATCTAGTCAAAGCTATGGTTTTTCCAGTATTCATGTATGGATGTGAGAGTTGGACCATAAAGAAAGCTGAGTGCCGAAGAACTGATGCTTCTGAACTGTGGTGCTGGAGAAGACTCTTGAGGGCCCCTTGGACTGCAAGGAGATCCACCCAGTCCATCCTAAATGAAATCAGTCCTGACTATCATTGGAAGGACTGATGCTGAAGCTGAAACTCCAGTACTTTTGTCACCTGATGTGAAGAACTGACTCACTGGAAAAGATCCTAATGCTTGGAAAGATTGAAGGCAGGAGGAGAAGGGGACAATAGAGGATGAGATGGTTGGATGGCATCACCGACTCGATGCATATGAGTTTGAGCAAGCTTCTGGAGTTGGTGATGGACAGGGAAGCCTGGCGTGCTTCAGTCCATGAGGTCACAAAGAGTTGGACACAATTGAGCAACTGAACTGAACTGATAAAAACTAACCATGCCACATTTCATGGCCACACTCGCCCTTTGCAATGGCCCACACTCTTTCTGTGGAGCGTGCTTCTCTCTGAATCTGAATAAATCCATTTCTTATTTATCACTTTATCTCTCACTGAATTCTTTCCATGAGATATTAAGAACCTGAGCTTCATTAGGTCCTGAAACCAGGTACTGAGGGATTTGGCTGGGTTAGAGTCCCAGTCACATGAGTTCAAGTCCCAATCTGAGATAAACGATTTCAAAACTGGTTAAGATTTAAATTTCTATACATAGTAGTACTGTATTAATTTCTGGATTTCTCATCATTGTTCTTTGGTGAAGGAAGAGAATATTTGTGTGTGAGGAAATATACACTGAAATATTGGGAGATAAAAGGGAATCATAATTGCAATTTACTGTCATATATATATACACACACACATACACATATTTGTAAGAAATTAATACACACATACACAAGATGAAAGAAGAGAGAGAATGATTAATATGATAAATTTTAACATTTGGGGAATGCAGGTAAAGGGTTTACAGAAGCTCCTTGTATTATTGCTTTGTAATTTTTAAAATAAGCCTAAAATTATTTTGAAATAAAATGATAAAAATATTAATCAGTAGAAATAAACAGTCTAGTATTATTGCATGAAAGAGAAGAGGGCGCAAGAGGATGAAGTCACATCCCAGGTCACGTCCAAGTCCCTGGGATGGCTGCCAAGTATGGGTTGTTTGCTTCATGCAGGAAAAAATTCAAGAGCTATTGTAAAGTGAAAGGAGGTTTATTCAGGGAGGAAACACACTCCAGAGAGAGTGTCGGCCATCTTGAAAGCCAAAAAAGGCACAGGGTACAGGGCAGTGCTTTTATTTTGGGAAGGGGTGGGGATTTCCAGGAATTGGGCCACCAGCTACTTTTTGACCTCATAGAGCCTGGGGTGTGTCCTTTAGCATGCTGATGAGCTGATGAGCATTACAATGAGCATAAGATGAGGCTCAAGGACAAGTGGAAGCTGAGTCATCCATCTTGAATCTAGTTGGTTCTAATCAATTTATGTTCTGCTCTTGAGCTATACCATTCTTCATTTTTTTTTTTAGATTTTTTTTTTCCTTTGTAACATTTTATTTTGCATTGGGGAGTAGCTGATTAATGATCTTGTGACAGTTCCAGGTGAAGCGTAAAGAGACACAGTCATACATATACGTGTATCCATTCTCCCCCAGTGGGCTTCTCTGGTGGCTTACAAGGTAAAGAATCTGCCTGTAGTGCAGGAGACCTGGGTTTGATCCTTGGGTCAGGAAGATCCCCTGGAGAAGGAAATGGCAACCCACTCCAGTATTCTTACTTGGGAAATCTCAAAGACAGAAGAGCCTGGTGCGCTACAGTCTATGGGGTTACAAAGAGTTGGACAAGACTGAGAGACTGACATTTTCACTTTCTTTATTGTCCCCTAAAGCCCTCTTCCAAACCAGGCTGTCACATAACACTGAGCAGAGTTCCATGTCCTATACAATAGGTCCTTGTTGGTATACGGGATGTCATACAATATTTCTCCTTTTCTATCTGGCTATGTCATTCTTTTAAAGGCTGTGTCCTGCCACCTTCCTATCTCAGTATAGTAAAAGAGTACTGAATTCAGAGCTGGAAGAACTGAGTTTAATTCTAGCCATTATTTCCTTGTGTTCTTCAGCAAGTAATATAAACTCTTTCAGACTGTTCCTAATCTAAAAATTGAGACTAATAAGACCTATTTCACTGGGGAAAATGTGTATATGCTGAATATGTATAAATTCACGGCTGAATTTATAAAGTTGCAGTGCTTTGTACAAATCATAAATTTTACTAAGCAGTTCAGCATGGACTCTGCTATAAGTCAGTTTCATTGAGGCTTCTGGACTCACCTGGGAATATCAGGCAAGCAGGGGAGAAAACACAGGCGAACTTTCCATTTCATGTTAGAAATTCATTTTTGCTCACTCCCTGAAGAAGAAAAGGTTTCTGATAGGGAACATAGTCTATGCTGAGACTGAAAGTCATTAAGTCAGGTCTGACTGTTTGCAAGCCCATGGGCTGCAACCCACTAGGCTCCTGTGTCCATGGGATTTCCCAGGTAAGGATACCAGAGTGGGTTTTCATTTCCTTCTCCAGAAGATCCTCCTGGGTCTCCTGCATTACAGGCAGATTCTTTATAATCAAAGCTACCAGTGAAGCCCACAAACATGTAAATATGATGGTCAATTGTTAAGATGAATTATTTGCCATCTGGCTATAGATCAGGATCACCCCTTAGCACTTAAAAAAGAAATGGATGGTTGGATTCCATTCCCCGAGAGTCTGATTCATTAGGTGTCAGGAAGATCCTGGGCATATGCACATCAAATAACTCCACAGATATTTCTGATATTAACTGGGGTTACAAACTGCTGCCCTGGATAGAGAGTTAGTAAAAGTAGGTGACCTAGAAATCAGGGCTGGAACCATGCCTATCTGATACTGCCATAAGTGATCAGAAATCTCCCAGTTTACTTGGCATTTGCTAGTACACTGGAGGTCCTTGACACAGATAATATGCCCAAGAGATGGGCAATAAAGGAGACAGTGAACTTTGACAGGGTCATCTTGAGTATTCATGAGAGAGAAATCAAGCAGCCTCACAGACAGTTCTATAACAATACACAGTGACTCAGGAGAAGGATTTTAGAGTGTGTTCTGATGATCCCCTATAGACTTGGGCCCAAGAGGCAATGCTGTTTGGGAGGCTTTCTCTGCAGCTGACCTCATAATGGATACTGAAAATTCAAACCCAAGGAATTACAGTACCCTTAAGAAAAACCAAACCCACAGGTACTTGCTTCTTGGGAAGCTCTTGTTGCTATACTTCACACACATTTCAGTTTGAAAAGCTCCAAAAGGAAAATGATCAAATTAGAAAATAGCAATTAAAGTTATTTAGAAGATTATTTTTATAAAGACATATTAGAAAAATTTTAAATAAGATTTAATAAGATTTAAATAAGACTAAATAAGATTTAATAAATTTTAAATAAGATTTAAATAAAATTTTAAATAAGATCAAAGCAGACAGAATATATAATAAATAATGATGGAATAGTTGGGATGGACTTTTCTACTAAATTCACAAAGAATTTGAGAGGGCAAATGTTGAGATAATCCAAGAAATATTGAGATAATTTAAGATTTAAGGAAAAAAGAACTCCTTATATTCAAAAATTTAAAGGGTCAAGTGGCTGGAATGCAATCTTTTGAAGGGCAAATTGGAGATGTTGAAGGAATACTTTTAATTTTTTATAACAATGTTATAAAAAGCAATTGCCATACTTTTTCTATAAACTTTCTTGCTACTACTGCAAAAGTTATACTGGGCTAAATATATTTCAGTGAAATTTCAAGCTTCTTATTATATGTGTATAGAGCTTGTAGCAGAGTTTCTGGGAAAGCTGAATTGAGACAATGGCCTTGAGCTGAGGTGGCCAGTGCTCCGGGTGGGCAGACAGTGGCCTGGAGATGGCTGCACAAGGAGAGTGAGGTGAGTCGCCAGCTGACGCCAAGAAGACAGGGAGGCTCCCCTCTCTACCTGTGCTCCCGTCAACGCCACTGTCACTGCCCAGAGCAGCCTCTGAACCTCACAGACCTTCCCCAGCTCAAAGGCTCCACTAGCTCCCTATTTCCCATTGTATTACACCAGACTTCTTGGTGTGGCTTTCATAAAGCCCAACATTACAACCCCCTAAAACCAGCTTGCTCTGGCTCCAGTCACTCTCCCTGTCCTGATGCTCAGGGGCAGAGAAAGGACTTTACTGCTTGAAATGTCCTTTCTTTTATTCTTTCAGGGCAAAGAATGCCCCTTTTACTTCTTTTCTATTGGTCAGAGCTCTTTATATGTAGTGGGCTATAGATGATAATTAAATATCTGTATCATGTTCTCTATTTCTCTTCTTCTCATCCAATCTTTCTCAAAGTTGGCTACAGATTAAAAAGAAGCTTTTTACCTAAACAGACATTTCTCCAGAGAAGATATACAAATGGCCAAGATGCACAAGAAAAGATGTTCAACATCACTAATTATTAGAGAAATGCAAATCAAAACTATGATGAGCTACCACCTCACACTGGTCAGAATGGCCATCGTAAAATCAACAAATAACAAATGCTGGAGAGGGTGTGGAGGAGAAAAGGGAACGCTCCTACACTGCTGGTGGGAAAGCAAGTTGGTGAAGCCAATGGAAAACAGCACGGAGGTTCCTCAAAAAACTAAAATCAGAGTTGCCATCCAGCAATCCCACACCTGGGCATATATCCTGAGAAAATCATAATTCAAAACTATACATGCATCCCTATATTCACAGCAACACTATTCACAACAGCCAAGATATGGAAGCAACCTAAATGTCCATCGACAGATGAATGGATGAAGAAAATGTAGTGTGTGGTGTGTGTGTGTCTATATATATACACACCTACCACACACATACAATGGCATACTACTCAGTCATAATAAATAATGAAATAATACCATTTTCAACAATAGGAATGGACCTAGAGATTATCATACTAAGTGAAGTAAGTCAGAAGGAGAAAGACAAACACCATATGATATCATTGATACAAGAAATCTAAATATGACACAAAAGAACTTATCTATGAAACAGAAACAGACTTACAGACATAGAGAGCAGACTTGTGGATGCCAAGGGGGAGAGAGGGTGTGAGAGTTTGGCATTAGCAGATGAAAACTATCATTTCTAGGGTGGATAAATAACAAGGTCTTATTACAGTAGAGAACAGAGAACTATATTCCGTATCCTGTGATAAAGCATAATGGAAAAGAATCTGAAAAAGAATGTGTATATATATGCATAAGTGAACCACTTTGCTATACAGCAGAAACTAACACAACATTGTAAATCAACTATACTTCAATAGAATACATTATTTTTTAAAATTTCTTACACAATCTCCATCACTGACTTCAGCCAATCATGCTGATACAAAAACAAACACTGACATTCATGGACAGAATGGAAAGCACTCTGTCTCTAGGCCGGCAAAGACCCTGTCTGGTTTGCAGGGAGCAGAATACATTTTTTTTTTTTAAATTTCTTACACAATCTCCATCACTGACTTCAGCCAATCATGCTGATACAAAAACAAACACTGACATTCATGGACAGAATGGAAAGCACTCTGTCTCTAGGCCGGCAAAGACCCTGTCTGGTTTGCAGGGAGCAGAATACATATTTTTTTTTAAATTTCTTACACAATCTCCATCACTGACTTCAGCCAATCATGCTGATACAAAAACAAACATTGACATTCATGGACAGAATGGAAAGCACTCTGTCTCTAGGCCGGCAAAGACCCTGTCTGGTTTGCAGGGAACAGTTTAGGGCCGTAAAGAACTGGAGAGGATTTCAGGAGGATAAGAAATGAGTGACTATATTTCTATCAAAAATGGAGAGTAAATAGGCTTCCACAAAGAAAAAATTATGACAGAGGTATGCTTCAGACAAGTACTTTTTATATCATCAATCAATCTTAATCTTATTTTCAAACAAGAATATCAGTGTCCCATAAATACTCCAAAAGTTCTTTAAGTTTCCAGAAGAGTATAAAACAATGATTCATGTAAAGCTTATCAGTTTTAAAGATTTCATTCAGAGTAGCTTAGTTCTTAGTTTCTAAGCCTTATTTTGAATGGTATAACCTGGCTTTGGTCTCATCAAAAACCTACATATTTTATTTAATGTTTCATTTTCTCTTAAACTGCTTAAAACAGAACAGTGATGTCAAAGGCTTAAACAGAATCCAATTAAAATATAGGTGACCTCCTGTTGGCATATTCCTCTGGGGCTATTTTCAAGAATAATGTTGATAGACTGTGTTTTAAAACAGCGAGATTTTCTATAGATTCTGTCCCTGGGAACTTTACAGTGGAGAAAGCTGACAGTGTTTCAAGATAAAGCAGTAAAAACAGCAGGAACAACACTGAAAATAATGTGGCGGAGACTGCCAGTGCCCACCCAGTACTCATTTCCCTTCCTCCTGCATAAAGAGGATTCTGACTTTGTTGGTGGATAACCAAGTATATAACTTCTGTTACAGGTGGTGGGGAGGGGAGGAGGATGACTCCTTTCTGACTAATATCATATAAGCAAAAGTGTTGGGTAGGGCTTACAGGAAAGCTCCTTAAAAGCAGGCACACTTATCTGGCAGTATCCTGTTGCCATTTGCCCTTCAGTTCTTTCTTCTGGAATGAGCACACGATGCCAGAGACAGAGTAGCCGCCTTGGAACTAAGGGGTGATCATGAGGGTAAGGACAAGAGCATTGCAGAGATCTGGGGACTGAATTCCACAGCTGCTAAACTGAAGCCTATCATGGCCTGCCTCCTCACTTCTTGCTTCACAATAAGAAAACCTCTAATTTTTTTTGTTGTGTTTTGGCACATCTGTTTCTAGCAGCCAAATTCTTAACAGATATAAATAACAGTAATAACTACAATAACACTGATGATGACAACAGCACTGTTCTACTAAAAGTTCTGCATTATTTCATTTAATACTTACTGATCTATGATTATTATCTCTGTATGACAATTCAGGAAACTGAGGTTTGGACCCCACAGCCAGCTAAGAAGCAGAGTTAGGATTTGAGTCCTGGCAATCTAATTTTACTGGAGAAGGAAATGGCAACCCACTCCATTATTCTTGCCTGGAAAATCCCATGGACAGAGGAGCCTGGAGGGCTACAGTCCATGGGGGTCCCAAAGAGTTGGACATGACCAAGTGGGCCATAATCTGCCGACCCTTATTAAAGCATGCTATGTCTAAATAGCACACATCTCTAGCTGGCAACATACATCATTTTTGATGAGTATAATCATAAATAGCAAAATCATACTGATCATACACCAGAGAAGATATTCTGTCACAAGTTTTATCTGCCATGTGGGAGGCCTTCATATTTTGTGCCAAAAAATCTAGTTAAAAATAATTCTAAGGGACTTCCCTGGTGGTCCAGTGGTTAAGATTCCATGCTTGCAATACAGGGGACAAGGGTTTGATCCCTGGTCAGGGGACTAACATCCCTCATGCCATGCAGTATGGCCAAAAAAAATTTTTTTTAATTAAAAGTAGATTAAAATATAATTTAACACTTCTTGGTACTTAACAAATGCCAAAGATTATACTAATTGAACCCCAATAGAATACAAATTCACCTTATTATTGGTGAATTATGCTTTTTTTTTTTTTCACATGACTTCCTCCCTCCCTCCTTTCTTCAGATTCAAGAAAATTTTCTGACTCAGAGAAGGAGTCAAAAACTCACTCCAACTTTAGTCACTGCACAAAGCTATATCAACCATAGCAGCTTACAGAGAGTAGGCACAGAGAGTCTGGTACCAGTGCAACTGATGTTCTATTTCTTACTTGATGCTCAAGGCTTCCCAGGTTCTCATCACAGCAATGATTATAAGGAAAAGGTCTTATTTGTTTTCTACAAAGATTAAATATATTGTACTTGTGTAAGTTCTTTCTACTGATACATTATCCAAAAGAACACTCCTTGTTTTTGAAAAAAGGGCTAAAGTGTTTCAAAACTATTTCTTCATTTAGTTCTGTATTGATAAATCACTCAATATTTAATATGCAGTGAATGCCTTCTTCCCTCATGTTTCTTCTTTCGCAAACCCCAGGTGTAGTTAGTCTCTAAGGATGGACTTTATGAGCTGCATCATCCAGTGTTCATAGCCTTGGGTATCCGCCCCTACACTGAATACAGGCTGGCCTGGGATTCACTTTAACGAGAGATATTAAGGTGAATGAAAGGGATGTACTGGAAAGTTTATGTGATGGAAGGGATGTTGTGCCAGTTCTTGATCTAAGCCTTAAGAAGGCTTAGCCACTTCTGCTTTTGGCAGTCCCAACCTGCCACATAAGGAGTCTTTCTGCTAGACATGTGACCATGTGGAGAAGCTCTGAGCCGACTTGGAGAGAAAGGGGTATTCAGCTGTTCAATCCAAGCTCTCTTGTGGTTCTCCACCAAACGTCAGAGATGTGAAAGAGCTCTCCTGAACATTCTAGCCCAGTTGAACCCCTCTGTGACTGCAGCACCAGCCAGCATCACAGGGAACAAATAAACCACCAAAAGAACCCAGTAAACCACAGAATTGTGAGAGAGAAAATGATGATTATTTTTTTTAGCCACTAAGTTTTGGGGTCATTTATAACACAGCAATAGATAATAGAAACACTCTGAAATAATATGAAAGAATATATTAATAGTGTTTCTTTGCTGGGAATCACTGCAGTGAATACTCAAACCACACAGACTTCTACCTGGAGCTAGTAAAAAAGAAAAAAAGAAAAAACAAACGATTTTTTTTTTTCACCCTGAGAAAAGCTCATTGACCTGGTCTTGACTTGGCCCACAGGAACACAAAGTGAAAAACAAGATCTTCAGAATAGGGTAACTTGGGGATTACCTAGAAGACAAGTGATCAATCAACACATTAGTGTTCTACAGAGAGAAGCAAATGGGTGCCATGGAAAAATCATCGGTGTTGGATGTAGATCTGGGTTTGCCTCCCAGCATTTCTGTTTCCTTGCTATGAGATCTTTAGCAAATCATTTAGGATCACTAAATCTCGGTTTCCTTAGCTCCCAAGTGAGAATACTGGCAGTTCCTACCTTTTAGGACTGTTTTAAGGATTCAATTAGATAAATGTATGTAAAATACACACAGTTTCGGTACATAGCACAGTTTTGGTACATAACAGGTATTCAGAAAATCTTATTTTGTTGCCCTTATAGAGGTATCATGATGAGATCTTGGCTGAATTGAAGGCCTAAGTCTGGGGGCATGCCTCCCTCCCACCATAGTTCTTCTGATTGCCTTCCAAGGGATGGCAAGAACTGAATCCTCCGTCTGACCAACAAGTATTATGATGTCCATCTTGGGTTACTGTTACTGGCTGAACTGTGTTCCCCCCATATTCACATGTCTCTTAGTTACCTCAGAATGTGACTGTATTTTGAGAAGGATCTTTAAACTGGTGATTAAATTAAGCTGGGGTGGTTAGGGTGGATCCTAATCCAGTCCTTGTAAGAAGAGGAGATTAGGGCCCAAACACACACAGAAGAAAGACTATGTGAAAACAACCTAGATGGGTGGGATGGGGAGGGAGATGGGAGGGAGTTTCAAAAGGGAGGGGATATATGTATACCTATAGCTGATTCATGTTGAGGCTTGACAGAAAACAGCAGAATTCTGTAAAGCAATTATCCTTCAATAAAAAATAAATTAATTAAAAGAATATATAAATAAAACAGTAAAAAAAAAAAGAAGAAGAAGAAGACAGCCATCTACCAACCAAGGAGTGAAGGCCTCGGAAGAAACCAAGGCTGCTGACACCATCATCTCAAACATCTAGCCTCCAGAAATCTGAGGACATAAATTTCTGTTGGTTAAACCACCCAGTTTGTGGCACTTTGTTATGGCAGACCTGGTAAACTAGCTATTCTGAAATGATTAAGGTACATGAAACAAGCTAATAAATCACAGGTTATGAAGGGAGAGGAAAGGATGCAATAGAAGGAGATGAGGGGAACGAAAAGAGCATGGAGACAGGCCTTGCCACTTGGGGAGCTCGGGTTGTGATGTCATTTGGGATCTGCCTAAGTCCATGCCTGAGCCTGGCAGGTAAAAAGTTCACCTAAGGATATAGAACAGCCAAAAGAAAATAAAACTGCTATACCAAACGCAGAAAGAGAAAAAACTCTGTCCCTTGGGACCCTCTTCCCCTAGAAAAGTATTAAAACAGCTTACAGTGCAAGTAAAAAGGGGGAACGTTCTGCTATTTTGAGCCTCTTTCACTCTTGTAAATGACATTTGTGGTGTCAACATTCAATGAGAGCTATTCAGAATTTGGCACTTTTAATTCATGTGAGAATGCCAATTCCACGGAGTAAGGAAGATATTAGAGCTATATTTAATATAGAGTGCAAATATTGCACTGGAGTAGGTTAGAGATAAAAATGTCAATTATATGTAAAATTAAATACCACCTTCTTGAATCATTCATCTTGGCATCATGGAAAATTTTCCAGCCTTCCCCAAGAGTGTCAGATTTGGTAACATTAATTCATAAATGGCCTGATTCCTGAGTGAGTCAACAGTGACTAAAATACTTTGAATAAATGTTCCACTTATTTAAATTGTCCGGTCAAAACCACAGTTTACTGAATTCTCTGCAGTGGTTTATATTTTTTAAAGAGTTACAGTTACCACTTGCATCCTCTCAGTGCTCCCTGACATACAGAGACTGAGTAGACATGATTAATAGGAGGCTGACTGGGCCCCCCATGTCTTAAAAGTCAACAAAAAAAGATTGATTAAGTAGGTAGCCATGGTGATTATATTAAAAAATAGAGCTTACTCCCATGAACAGATGATCCTGGGTATCAAGGCAGGACCTTATTACATCTTTGTCTCTGGGAATTCTAAAATAACAACTTCTTTTAGTGAACAAGGGACATTACATTGAAACTTGAAATTATGGGAGATTATGAGAATAGAGATTGAAATTAACAATAAACCATAAAAACCATAAAAAGCTAAGATTTTACTCTAATCTCTTTTACTACCTTTTAAAACTGAAATTCTTCAGATCATACAGAAACTTAATATCTGGTTTAAAATTTAGTGCTAAATATGAACCAAAGATTTAAGGACTATGAAGCTGACATTAAACATATACCCTTCCAAATTAGTCCTGATGGCTGTTAGAGTCATGAAATATTCGGAAGAAAGTTACTAATCCATGTCATTTTATAATTTTAATTAATTTAATGATTCTCTTATTTGTTCCTTAGTGGAGGGAACTTTCTGAGCCCTTTAGTGACACTGTGGGATTTACTTTGCTTCTAATCTGGAAACTAATACACAAAATAACAAATCAAAAATATTGAAGAACCTTGCCGAAGTTCTTCCCTTTTGCTTATGCCCAGATCTATTCATTTTTTAAAATTATTTTATTTTTGGCTCCACTGGGTCCTCATTGCTGCTTGCAGGCTTTCTCTAGTTGTGGCGAGTAGAAGCTACTCTCTAGTTGTGGTGCACAAGTTTCTCCTTGCAGTGGCTTCTCTTATTGCAGACCATGAGCTCTAGAGGGTGTGGGCTTCACTAGAGGGTGTGGGCTTCAGTGGTTGCGGCACATGGGTGTAGTGGTCCCTCCCAACATGTGAGATTTTCCTGGACCAGGGATTGAACTGGTGACCTCTGCATTGAAAAGCAGATTCTTAAGCACTGGACCTCCAGGGAACTCCCCAGATTTATTCATTTAAATGTGAAACAACATTTTTAAGTTGAAGATACCTGAATGTAATATCCAGACATGTTAGAAAAAAGTGCCCCATAGGCCAGCATGATAGGTTCCGCAGGGCTAAAATATCATATACTTGAATGAGAAAACTAATATGTATTCATCTCAGTGGAATGACATTAGTCATAAAAGCTCTAGCTGTAAAATGCTTGTTACTTGATTTTCTACCATTTCCAAAGGATTAGTGATAATATATATTCTACTTTGAACAGAAAAAAATTCTTTGCCTCAGTTTCTTTAACTTATAAATTATTTTTATCTTTCTTTTAAAAATTGTATCCTCATTTGGGTGATATTGGAAAGGCATGGACTAAAAATAAAAATTTCTTAAGCTTAGGCTTTATTTAAAATATTGTTGACCTGAAACTGTTAGGCTGTTATCAACGCCCAGTGGTATTTTGTGGTACAGACACTACGTACCAAGCTAACTTCTATGATCTATTATCTGGCACTCATTATTCTGCCATTAAATATTACCAGGGTTTTAGTATTGGGACATTACAGGAACTTTTTACTCGGATGTGGTATGTAGAGAAGTTTGACTCATAAAGAAAATCCTTGTTTTCATTTATTTTTCAATCAGTAGATCATGCTTCATTAGTCCAGCAATCAACTCAGAATTCTTGGTAGTGCTCCCAAGATTAAATCACAACATGGAGTTATTGGAATAGAGACAGTTCTGCTGAAAGTGGCCAAGTTACAGAGGGCTTGACCTACTATCAAGAAAATGCCATATAAATCCATGCTGTGAAAACTTTCACACTTTTCCTGTTTAAAGTATATTCATGGTTTCTGCTATACTTCCTATAGTTGTCAGTTTTCAGACAGCACTTTTTTTTTTGTAAATGAGACACTGGATGCAAAATGTTCCTTCCACAAAGGTTCCAAATTTTTCATAATCTTTTGCTAAGAGGCCAGTGAAGTTGCTCAGTTGTGTCCGACTCTTTGCGATCCCATGGACTGTAGCCTACCAGATTCCTCCATCCATGGAATCTACCAGGCAAGAGTACTGGAGTGGGTTGCCATTTCCTTCTCCAGGGGATCTTCCTGACCCAGGGATCAAACCCAGGTCTCCCGCATTGCAGGCAAACACTTTACCGTCTGAGCCACCAGTTTTGGACTTATCATGCCACGGAACAGAGAAAACTATCCACCTAAAAAGGCTTTGAGGCAGATTTTATAAACCTGCACTGAGGCATTCTACCTGAAATAAACTATTCTGTTTGTGAGATTCTAAACCTAAAACCCAAATTAAATGTTCTCTATCTTCTGGCACTTACCTGTTAAAATATATTTTTCATACATGAACCCTACTACAATGACACTTTCACTCCAACCAAAATGTTTATTCATGCTTCTTTGAACTTATACATCTTTTCTTCCACAACTTTATTTGAAATACTCCCTCTTTGTAGAATACCCACCTTTTATTACCCTCTTTCAATGTCTAAGTCTCACCTCCATATAACACTTTTCCTAAATATTGTTTGTGGTCCCTCAAGTACTTCTATCTTCTGATTTTCATTTACATTTTCATGGGAATATATATCATGGGAATATATTTTAAGAATTAAGAACATGATATAACTAGTATAGACTATTGCTTCATGTGTATGGATTTGTCTATTTTATCTTTGGATCCTTCAAATACAGCTAGGTCAACATGCACTTGTTGGTAATAATGACAAAAGGAATTTCAGAATGTGATATTCAGGCTTGCATTTGCCAAGGAGGCTTAAACGAAGCCTAATGTTAATTTAAACTTCTACCTTAGAAACTAGGGGGAAAAAAGAGCAAACTAAATCCAAATTAAGCAGAAGAAATAATAAAAACTAGAGCACAAATCAATAAAGTTTAAAAGATGTCATCAATAGGTAAAATCAATAAAACAAAAAGTTAGGCCCTAAAAAAGACCAATAAAATCCATCAGCTTCTTGCCAGCATAATAAAAGAAAAAAAAAGGAAAGAAAATTATTAATATTACAAATGAAAGAGGGGATATCACTACAGATCCTTTGGAAATTAAAAGGATAATAAAGGATATTATGAAATAAATATTCTATGTCCCCAAAGCTGCTAACCTAGATGAAATTGACTAATTTCTTGAAAGACACAAAAGAAGTATGTCATCTGAATAGGCCTATATCTATTAATAACATTGACTCAATCATTAATAACCTTCCAAAACAGAAAGTACTAGGCCCAAATTGGTGAATTCTACCAAACACTTAAGATTATACTAATTCTCTACAATCTTTTATAGAAGACAGAAGCAGAAGGAGTACTTTCCAACTCATTTTTTGAGACCAGCATTACTCTAATAATAAAACCAGAAAGACACTACATAAAAACTGTATAATAATATCTCTCATGAACATAGATGCAAACATCCTCAACAAAATATTAGCAAATAAAGTCCAAAAATATATGAAAATAATTAGACATTACAATGAAGTGAGATTATCCTAGTATATAAGGCTGTATCAACATTTGAAAATCAGTGGATGAAATCTATTACATCAACAGGCTAAAAAAGAAAAATCACATGATCACTGATGTGATTCTTAGGAAAAGCATTTGATAAAATCCCACACACTCTTAGCAAACAAGGAACAGAGGGAACTTCCTCAACTTAATAAAGAATATCTACTGAAAAAACAAATAAAAGCCTACAGCTAACGTCATACTTAAAAGTGAGAAACTCAAAGCTTTCCCACTAAGACTGGAAAAAAGGCAAGGATTTCCTCTCTCAATACTGCTTTTCAATATTGCACTGTAATTCCTAGCTAATGCAATAAGAAGAAAAGAAAAGGGAAATAAAAGGTAGACAGATTGGGATAGAAAAATAAAACTGCCTTTGTTCATAAATGACATGAGAAACTGAAATAAATGAAAGAAAAACTTCTGGAGCTAATAAGCAACTATTGCAAGTTTTCAAGTTATAAGGTTAATTTACAAAAGTAAGTGACTTTTCTATACCAGCAATGAACAAGATAAATTTGAAATTAAAAATACAATACCACTTATATTTTAACCAAAAAATAATACTTAGGTATAAATCTAATGAAATATATTAAAGATCTATATGAGGAAATCTATAAAACTCTGACAAAAGAAATCAAAGAACTAATTCCTTGAAAGAAGGATATACAGAAGATATATACCAACTATAAAGCAACAGTAACCCAGAACGTTTAGTACTGATGAAAGAAATAGATCAATGAAACAGAACAGAGAGCCCAGAAATAGACCCATATAAACAGTCAACTGAACACTGACAAAGGAAGGAAGGAAATACAATGTCTTTTCAACAGATGGTGTGTATCACTGAAGATATAAAGGTGGCACAACAGCATAGAAAAAGATGTTTCATATCACATTTTGTGGATGTCAACAAACTGATTCTAAAGTTTGTATGTAGAAGCAAAAGACTCAGAATAGCCAATACAACACAGAAGAAGAACAACAAAGTTGGACTGACACTACCAGACTTCAAGACCTAGTATAGTAACAGTAATCAAGATAGTGTGCTGTTGATGAAAAAAACAGACAAAAGGATCAGTAAAACAAAACATAAGCACAGGTGAGGAGTCACAGGCCTACATAAACACAGTCAATCTCTCTTTGACAAAGGAGCAAAGGCAATGCAATGGAGCAAAAATAGCAGCCCCTCCCCCCCCCCTTTTTTTGACTGTGCCACCCAGTTTGTGGGACTTATTAATAACTCCCTTACCAGGGATGGGACCCAGACTATGGCCATGAAAGCCCTGAGTCTTAACTGCTAGACTGGCCAGGGAATTCCCAAAGACAGCCTTTTTAACAAATGTTGCTGAAATACTGGACACGCGTGCATGCTAAGGCACTCAGTCATGTCTGACTCTTTATGACACTATGGACTACAGCCTGCCGGGGTCTTCTGTCCATGGAGATTCTCCAGGCAAGAATACAGGAGTGAGTTGCCAAGCCCTCCTCCAGGGGGATCAAACCCGCATCTCATGTCTCCTGAATTGGCAGGTGGGTTCTTGACCACTAGGGCCACCTGGGAAGCCCAAACTACTGGACATCCACATGCAAAATAAAAATGAATCTAGACACAGTTCTTACATCTGTCACAAAAATCAACTCAAAACGGATTACAGGCTTAAATGTAAAATACAAAACTATAAAACTCCTAGAAGATGGCATGAGAGAAAATATAGGTCACCTCGGGCATGGAGGTGATTTTTTAAATACAACACCAAAGGCATAATCCACGGAAGGAATAATTTGATAAGCTGGACTACATTAAAATCTCTGCTCTGAGATGACACCATCAAAAGAATGAGAAGCCACAAACTGGGATAAAATAATTACAAAAACACAAGTGACAAAAGACTGTTACATGAAATATACAAAACACTTTTAAAACTCAACAATAAGGAAACGAACAAGGGACTTCTCTGGTGGTCTAGTGGTTAAGAATCTGCCTTCCAATGCACAGTATGTGGGTTCAACCCCTGGTTGGGGAACTAAGATCCCATATGCTGGAAAAGATAAAACTATGGAGATGGTGAAAACATCAGTGATCGCCAGGGGCTGGTGAGAAGGAAAGATGAACAGACAGCACAGAGGATTTTTAATGCAGTGAAACTACTCTGTATGATACTGTAATGGTGGCTATGTGTCGTTATACATGTGTTCAAACCCATAGAATGTACAGCGTCAAAGGTGAACTCTAATTTAAACTGCAGATTTGGGTGATAAGGATATGTCAATTGATGTGGGTTCATCAATTTTAATAAATGTACCACTCTAGGTCAGGGATGCTGATAATGGGAGGCAGTCAGTGTCAGGGGAGGGGGTATTTTAAAAATCCCTGTACCTCCCCCCTCATTATGCTGTGAACCTAAAACTGCTCTAAAAACTAGTCTATTAAACAACAAAACAATAAAAAACAAAACCTTAAAGTTCATAATGCTAAATCATTAACTCAATATATAGCAGCACTTGATCTATTAAATTATCCACAATTTTGTTTCGTCAGTTGTCATGTTAGGTATAATTGTTTCATCTTCTTGGAATGTTAACTCTATAAGGTCAGCACGTATACCTGACAGTCATTCCCTAGGGATATGTCCAAAGGTAAATACATATATCTTTCAGTGAAGGAATTACATTTAAAGTCCTTAAATAAAACATGGTGCAATGAAATAGTACAATGTAGAAAGTTTTCTGGATTTTAGAAGTGAAGTGAAGTGAAGTCACTCAGTTGTGTCTGACTCTTCGTGACCCCATGGACTGTAGCCTACCAGGCTCCTCTGTCCATGGAATTTTCCAGGCAAGAGTACTGGAGTGGGTTGCCATTTCCTTCTCCAGAGGATCTTCCTGACCCAGGGATCAAACCCGGGTCTCCCACATTGTAGGCAGATGCTATATCATCTGAGCCACCAGGGAAATCCTCTGGATTTAAGAAGGGGGAGACAGAGGATGAGATGGTTAGATGTCGTCAATGACTCAATGGACATGAGTTTGAGCAAACTTAGGGAGATAGTGAAGGACAGGGAAGCCTGGTGTGCTGCAGTCCATGGGGTTGCAAAGAGCTGGACATAGTGACTGAAGAACAACAACAATAAAATAATACATCTTTTAGCAAAGAAATTACACTTAAAGTCCTGAAATAAAATATGATGCAAAGAAATAATACAATGTAGAAAGCTTTCTGGATTTTAAATGTAGTTAAGCAGGTATCCAAGAAATATTTCTTAAATAAATAAATGAAGGAATAAAACATTATTTTAGGGCATGCCTGCTTGAGTAGTCACAGCTCTCAGGCTCTAGAGCACAGGCTCTCAAGTTGTGGCACATGGGTTTTAGTTGCCCCAGGCCGGTGAAATCTTCCCAGCCCCAAACATTTAAATTTCAGACTCTTATACTGATTCTGAAGATAAGCATCCTTCTTATCTAAGTGTGATTGGCTGGAAAACATACAATAGAGAATGAAATAAAAATAGTTAAAGAGAAATTTATGTCACAGACTACATACAGGAGAAATACATTACCCTTGGCTTGACTTTTCCTTTTAACTTTTCATTTTATACTGGAGTATAGCTGATTAAGAATGTTGTGATAGTTCTAGGTGAATAGCAAAGGGACTCAGCCATACATATACATGTATTCATTCTCCCTCAAACTCCCCCCTCCATCCAGGCTGCCACATAACATTCAGCAGAGTTCCATGTGCAGGTCCTAGTTGGTTATCATTTTTTCAATAACCCTTTGCTTGACTTTCAAAAGACAGGTCAGATGTTTAAACTAGCTACTCTTCTCGGTAGTTCAGTTAATTTCAAAAGTACTGTAAGTGCTATTCCTGTCTGTCACTTCTGATTAAATCTTCCTTAAGTAAAAAACAGTACAATCTAAGACTCTCTAGGTGAAAGGGGGCATTTGAAAAACTGGTGTCTCTGCATCAGAAAAACCAGGGAACTCTGTAACTGACCTACCATTTCGTGAATTTGTCCTCATCCTAAAATAGTGATAGAACAACACAGATGTTTTATTATTAGGATTTCTGGGTGCCAAAAGCTTATCAGAATAGAAGGAAATGAATAAGGAAGATAAATAAATGAGAGGAGAAAAATGAAAATAATGGTGGTGAGAGCAAGGCACTACTGCTATAATTATACTCTTTCATTAGCTTAGAAAATAAATTCAAAATGGTTGTACCATTGACAGTTTGTTATAGGAAAGAAGATTTAGTTTGTGTCTAGGCACCCAATAAGATCAATCAGCTGTTTATACATAAATGCTGCAAACGTTATCCTGTCACAAAAGAGTTAACTGAAATGAGTCCTGTTGTTTTAATTCTGTAATTATGTTAACTGAATCAGATAACACAAAGATATTTGCTTTATTATCTATTGCCATCTTGCCAGGGAGAAAAATGGATCTTATAAATAGTGGGTTCACAACATAGATGAAGATTTACATTTAATTGCATCCTTGGTACATCCCCTAAGAATAGAAGCAAATCAACCTCTTAAGGTTAATAGAAATTTACAAGTAAATTATGTATTATGATTAAGTGATACCTATAGTCCTGCTACTAATATACCAACAGCAACAAAAACCAACAATAACTGTCATTTATTGGGCATCTGCTTGTATGCCATACTCTGGGCTCTCTTGTGGCAGATACCTAGATTGGGTCTCAATTTCTACTTTATCTTCTTCTATTTGGTAACTGTTGTTATTATTTTGGTGTTTAGTCACTAAATCCTAAAGGAAATAAATCCTGAATATTTACTAGAAGAACTGATGCTGAAGCTGAAGCTCTAATAGTTTGGCCACCTGATGCGAAGAATCAACTCACTGGAAAAGACCCTGATGCTGGGAAAGATTGAAGGCAGGAGGAGAAGGGGATGACAAAGGATGAGATGGTTGGATGGCATCACTGACTCAATGGACAGGAGTTTGAGCAAGCTTTGGGAGATTCAGGACAGGGAAGCCTGGTGGGCTGCAGTCCATGGGGTCACAAAGAGTCAGACACGACTGAGTGACTGAACAACACTAAGTTGCATCCAACTCTTTGCAACCCCATGGACTGCAGCCCACCAGGCTCCCCTGTTCATGGAATTTCCCTGGCAAGAACACCGGAGTGTGTTGCCATTTCCTTCTCCAGGGGATTTTCCTGACCCAGGGGTTGAACAGGCGTCTTCTGCATTTGCAGGTGGATTCTTTACAGCTCAGCCAGCAGGGAAGCCCATATTTGGTAACTCGAAAGCTACAAACTACATTTCCCAAACTCCCTCATATCTAAGACTCTTGTTACAAACTAGGCTCCACAAATCAGGGGCATTCATGGGAAACTGGGAAGACAGAGGCAAACAAAGGCTGTCTTCTTATTGCTCTGATGCTGGCAAGCATGTTCAGGGAGTGTTCGCAGTGGCTGGACTCAAACTTTCAGCGTGGTGTCATCAGGTTCACAGCTGTGAGATGGCAGTTACGTCAGTAGTTGCGGTTGAGGGGGCACCAGGAGCAGCTACCTGACCTCGGTTTCACAGTTAGCTGTTGTTCAGTTGCTCAATCGTATCTGACCCTGTGACCCCATAGACTGTAGCCGCCAGGTTCCTCTATCCTCTACCATCTCCTAGCAT
This sequence comes from Cervus canadensis, assembly GCF_019320065.1. NCBI lineage: Eukaryota > Metazoa > Chordata > Mammalia > Artiodactyla > Cervidae > Cervus > Cervus canadensis. The sequence continues at coordinate 42,493,367 of NC_057398.1, read as the reverse complement.
CTACTCAAATTCATGTCCATTGAGTTTGTAATGCCATCTAACCACCTCATCCTCTGCTGCCCCCTTCTAGTAATTGCCCTCTGCTCTTCCCCAGTAGCTTATTGGACACCTTTCAAGGGAGGCTCATCTTCCAATGTCATATCTTTTTTGCCTTTTCATACTCTTCATGGAGTTTTCCATGCACGAATACTGGAGTGGTTTGCCATTCCCTCCTCTAATGGACCACGTTTTGTCAGAACTCTTCACTATGACCCGTCTAACTTGGGTGGCCCTGCACAGCAAGGATCATAGTTTCATTGGGATATACAAGTTCCTTCACCATGACAATGCTGTGATCCGTGAAGGGGCACAATTGCAGTAGTGTGAAGTCAGTGACCTGTGGCATCCTCTTCCTTCCCTTGATTTCCCCTGTATTAAACCCCTTTCTTCTTGAAACACCATGAGTTGTTTCTGTTTTCTATACTGAACTCTGACGACACAGTCCTTTTTGTTGTATATGGTTTCATTCAATGCTTACTCTGAAATGTCACTATTTCTACTCAGCAAATGGGGAAAATGAGTCTGAGAAAAGAAATTTTTCCCTAAGTCACAAAGTTGGTAGGTGAAGAAGTTGGGGATTTGAATTCAGATCATCCAACTCTAGAGCCTGTGCTCAGAAGCACTATACTCCTCAGCCTGTCTCAGATTCACGTTCAACTTTAAACTTTTGACTTACCTTTGAACGCAAGTTCAAATCAAGTAAAAAGCTTACTGAAAGCTCAGCTAATTTCTCTTTCTACTCATCACTTCTGTATGCTTACAGACTTTGGACTGACTTAGAAGTAGAAATGCTGGTCTTGCAATATTTTCAGCTTGGTCAGAATAAAGTAAGAAGTCTGCTCTCCTGGGAAGTCAAAGCAAGCTTCAAGTTTTAGTAAAATGATGTTTGAGATCTTAGAGAAATAAATTTTTATCAGTCATTGAAAAAACATGAAATGCATTTCTGTTCATAACTAAGGAAAGAAAAAAAAAGCACCTGCAATCTTGATCGTTATAATAACCAATGACCTAATCACAAAGAATATAAAGACAGTATGCATATTAGAAAAACCCAGCATTACTGGTTAGGAAACTAATGTTCTGTATGCACTGAGCTATGGAATCTCAACCTTCCCTTGTAGCTCAGTCAGTAAAGAATCTGCCTGCAACGCAGGAGCCCTGGGTTCGAGTCCTGGGTTGGCAAGACTCCCTGAGGAAGGAAATGGCAACCCACTCCAGTATTCTTGCCTGGAGAATCCCATGGACAGAGGAGCCTGGCAGACTACAGTCTGTGGGGTTGCAAGAGTCAGACATGAGTTAGCGACTAAACTACTGTGGAATCTCAGTGTATATATTCACTTCCTTCTTTGGCTACACACTTCTCCTTGGAAGAAACAAGGGGGTTAGACTGGAATTTGACTTCCTCAAAATCTAGACTCATGAAATATTAGTGCAGAGAAAGGGTTTACAGTGGGACTCTCGATCTTTGTCACCTTACAGCACATACAGAAGAGGCTTATTCTTGTGTGACACTGAAGTCACGGCAGGAAGCCATCCAGAATCCAGGGAACTGCTCTGAGCCCTCTGAGGGTCAACTTCTCAGCTCATTTGTGGGGACGTCTGAACTTAGAGAACCACCGGTTCATCCTCATCAGTTTCCACATGGAGGAACTAAAGCAAATTTACAACAACCCAATAAGTTACAGTAAAGTATACGGTATCAATGTATTATCAGTTGTGATACTTGTATATTATTTAATAAGTTTTCCCCAGTTTGTTCCCCTTCAGTTCATTTTCTACACAGCAACCAGGAACTTTCTTAAAACGTACAGATTTGATCATGTCAGTGCCCACTTTCCCAGTGGGCAGTTGTTTGGATAAAGACCCATGTTTTTTATCACAATAAGTGGGCAGTGCCCACTTTCCCAATGCCCAGTTCTTCGAATAAAGACCCATCTTTATCACAATAAGTGGGCAGTGCCCACTTTCCCAGTGCCCAGTTCTTCGGATAAAGACCCATGTTCTTTATCACAATAAGAGAGCCCACTGGGCCCTGCAAGTTCCAACCTCTGTTTCTCCAGGGTCCTCTCATGCTATTCTCCCCACTGTACTTTATATTCCTTTTTTCCTCTCCTAAAACAGCCCAAGCACTTTCCTGCATCAGAGATTTAGAGTCTGGGGTCTCTCTTACTTTCTTCCCCAGCTGACACTTAACTCATTTCCACAGTTCTCAGTTCAAATATCGTTTCCTCAAAAAAACCTTCCCTAATCCCTTTCTATATCAGGTTCTCCTACTATTTCTCATCTTTTCTTTCACTGCACAGCACTGATAACATTATGAACTTGCTCATTTCTTTTGTGATTATCTGATTAATGCTTGCTGTCCTCATTAGACTCTGAGCTCTGAAAAGGGACAGTGTCTCTTTTGGTCACCACTGTCTCCTCAGAGCCAACCAGAGCATGATAGGCCACCTTAACAAATAATTGTTACCAAGATCTGACACTCTCATTGGAGAAGGATAAAAAATTTTTCATGATGCCAGGACAAATGATTCAAGAATATGTTTCAACTAAATATTTATTTAATGAATAAATTTATGGTTTTGCTCAGGCTATAAGTAGGAGTCTTCCTGGCAACTCTAAGCTTTGAACTGATATGGTTTTGTTCATCAAATTTCTTATGATGTAAATACAGATATGGTGATGCTTATTCTAATTAATGAACAGTATGTCCTTGCATATCCTGGTGGCATACACATGAATATTTGCATGCTTTCAGTACAAATATTCTTAATTTTTCAATTATGGAACACATTGATATTAATAAAAGCTTTGGATACTTTTTTCAAGAAAATGAATAATCCGCAACATTTTTTTACAAATAGTGTGAAAATAATTCACAAACAATCTTAGGCAGTCAGTCCATGGACTATCCCTATGAATAAATTTCAAGCACCTAAATATGGCATAAAATAATTATTTGATTTGATCCTTAGATACCTTTCCAAGCTCACCTGCCATTTTCTAATATTATTTAAAATTCTAATATATCACAATCAGTATGGTTTCCTAGCACACACATCATTTCCCTTCCTAGGGTGCCATCCTCATTTTTTCTTTTTAACATATCCTCCAATACTTGGATCAAAGCTTTTATTTTCCAGGGGCCTCACCTGATTCATCTGCTGGGAAACAGGCTTCTCATAGAAGGTTTCATGACACCTGGTAAAAATCAGCATCCTAGCATTTACTTCCTGATGTTAAAATTATAGTCTTTCCTGGAGGACATTAAATTTTTTGAGTGTAGGGACCATGTCTGAAGCCGCTCAACCCTCTGCACCCCAGTGTTTGGAACAGTGAACAATACAAATATGTCTTCAATACTTGTATGTTAATTTGAACTGTTGAAGAACCAAAATTAACAATGGATGACGAGTCAAGAGTACCCATAAATAATATTCCTCCAGTGAGAGGACAAATTGGAATACTAACAAATAAACTGAACATCTACAGTGTATGTGCTGTGCATAGTCGCTCAGTCATGTCTGACTCTGCAACCCCATGGACTAGCTCATTGGGCTTCTTTCTCCATGGGGATTCTCCAGGCCAGAATACTGGAGTGGGTTGCCATGCCCTTCTCCTTCTATAATGTATAATCATCAACAAAGGCTGTTAAGACAAAAGACACATAACAAAACTATTCGATCACAGAAAAATTAGTCTAAGCTATCAGCATCAGTATGGGTGTCTATCACAGAAATAACCAGGAGAACAATGGATTCTCTATTAAGATAGTTTGAAGGTAATACTCAGAAAATGTATCATCATGATGCCTTCATCAAAAGCTCCAATGCCAGGCTCCTGCTATTGCTGTACAATGTTTTACAACTCTCACTGTCCCATGAACAGTAAGCAGCAGATTTCTGCTCTCGGGTGGTAATTGTACAGTAACAAAAAGGTTAATGTGCAACAGTAAAAAGGAGAACTTTGCACAGAGAGTTATGTACACTGATATTCCAAACAAATTATTTTTGCTGTTTTAAACCTGGGTTACTCATTTACCCAGCAGATTAAGAAATTCCACAGTTGATACCGAAGGGGACCAGTAGTTATCACTGGAAGGATGACCATTCATGACACAACAGACCATAAGCATAACGTAGAACGTGATAGGGAAGGATCCAATGAGATGGCCAATTCACACATCTTCATTTCACTGACTCCGGAACTCCTCTCTTATGCCAGGTTCATTTATTGGCTGTCATTAGTCAGTTATTGCAGCACAGTGAGAGGTGGAGGCAAGGGACAGGTGCATTATCAGAAGATTCCACGGCAGGACAATCTTTTAAGCCCCCCATTCCTGCTGCTTACTGATTTCCTCTCTCAGCCTCATTCCAGCGACCCCTGCCCCCCACCCCCCAACCCTGCCACACACTCCACTTAAACTGCAAGAATGAGAGATATATCACCAATGGAATAGATTATGTTTTGTGTACAAAATGCCAAGAACACTTTGTAATGCAAAAAAAAAAAAAAGACTGAAAACCACCAAACAAGAGGGTGCTTACAACAAAGATGGAAGCCGTCATGTTTGCTGAATTAAAACAAAGACTGAATTATGTAGGAAGAAACATTTAAAGCCCTTAGAAACAAAACTGGCATCCAGCACAGCTGTGGACGCACAGTGCAAAATATAAGCGATATGAACTAAAGTAGGGTGAAATGGGAGAGTATGGTTGAGACAGGGAGAAGAGGGAAGAGGAAAGCAGAGAAAGAGAGACAGTATTTAGTATTACTGAGAGAAAAAAAAAAACCAATGCTGCACATTTGTCTCAAATAATAAACAAATTGGTGGTTTTTCAAAGAATTGGCCATATTTTCTAAGGCAGACTTCCTAATGTATATCTATGTTATGAGATAGAAATTTGGACAATGCAATGCTAGGAGGGCACCTACACAGGAATTCTGTAGAAATGAAGCGAAAACAAGCATGCGCATCGACAATCACCTGTGAATTCACCAAGGCTTCCGCCAAAGCCCTGCTGACAATGTAAGTAGCCTACTGGTTGTGCTATTTATTTGAGGAATAAGTAATTTTATACTTTTCATCTAAAACTGAGGGGGACAACTTCATGCATAAAAATATAAAGATAAAACATAAGTAAGTGTCCAATCATCGTAATTATTGATGGAGGCCAAATATTTTCTTCCCAGCTTAATTTTCTGCTCTTACCCACTATCCGATTGAGAACACTATAGAAGTAATACTTGCTACATTTAAGATTATAATACAATGGTGGCGAAGGCAGAAAGTGTTCATTCTGCACCCAGACTGCCTGGATTCAACTTCCATTTTGCTGTGTTCTAGCTGTATGACTTTGGAAAAGTTGCTTAACCCTTCTGTGCTTCAGTTACTCATCTGCAAATGAGGTAATAATAGTAACTTCATTGAGAGAGACATAAGTTAAAGCATGTAACACACTTAGAACAACGCTTGGCACATGGTGCTGCTGCTGCTAAGTCACTTCAGTCGTGTCCGACTCTGTGCGACCTCATCCCTGGGATTCTCAAGGCTAGAACACTGGAGTGGTTGCCATTTCCTTCTCCAATGCATGAAAGTGAAAAGTGAAAGTGAAGTTGCTCAGTCATGTCTGACTCTTCGCGACCGCATGGACTGCAGCCTACCAGGCTCCTCCGTCCATGGGATTTTCCAGGCAAAAGTACTGGAGTGGGGCGCCAAGTACTCCCTAAAGCTAGTTAATACTGCCGCCACACAAATACATAAAACTACAAAAGTAATCAGCAAATGACACAAAGGAGTTGATCCAAATAAATTTCATAACACAGCTATCTTTTAAAATGAGTCACAAACATGACTGTACTGAGTTCTTAACTATAATACATGACATAAAGATTTGTCCAAGATAAGATTTATTCTTTTAAAGTAACTATCGTGGTTTGGATTTCATCTCAACATGCATTAAGAAAAGGCTGTGTGACTTTGCTGTGGACAAGATACTTTCAAGATACTGTCTAGTTGCCACCTTTGTGCGTAAAGCAATGTTCAGGTTAAAGAAGAGAAAACAACTCCCATTATCACTCCTTCACAGAAACTTGCAGAATTATCACAGGAAAACACTTACACAAAATCAGTATCTATGTGACAGGGAAGGTATTTGACACTTGAAGATTAAAGTTCTTTCAAGTTTTTTTAGAAGCTTTCTGTCACCTGCAAAATCTCAATGTATTTGTTCTGGAAAACGTTTAGGCCTAAAATTTTCCTTCGGTTAGATTATTTCTGTTTCCTCTCTTGTTAAAATAAAAATGTCCATAACTATATAATGGGTAAAGAACAGTAGTGGGTTTAGCAACTTTTACTCTGACGCTAAAGTGGGAGTAGTAGTAATATTTTATGAATGAAAAAGAAGATCAATTTGATTAGGTCAACAAAGTTTTAGGCTCCTTTCTAGGCCCTCTCTAAGGACCTTCAATTAGTCAACTGAGAGTTACTTATTAACTCAGACCATGCTTAGTCACTGGCTAAAAAAATGAAGGATTGTGTAGACCAAAGACAAGAGGTCAGGGTCAAACTGCAGAGAGCAAAGGACAATGAATGGATGGTTACACCTTCCTCCTCATTCTTTCAGAGTCAGGAAAATGAGGCAAGCTGGTAGCCTTTGGAGGTACTAATGTGAATGCAATATCAGGTGTGCTAGTGAAGAGACACATGCATCCCCAGTTAAAAAAGGGTGCTTTGTCTGCCTCCCTTGAGATCAGGATCAGAGAGTGCTGGGTTTGGTACCTTTTTTCTTTACAGGATGACTATACACATAGCAGACACCATCCCAATGCAGTTCTGATGCTACTATGGAAAGTTTTTTTTTTTTTTTTAACTTTAGCATTACTGAAATAACAGCACCAGTGAGCATATCTATTTATTAGTTTTAAATAATATTTAACTCAGAGAGGCTAAATATTAGTTTAGTTCCACATTTTAATTCCACATTTCTATCACTAGAGGATTATGCTTGGTGATAATATAACCTCATCAAATCTAGAGTATATAACTCTGGGATGAGTCAGTCTTTTAACTTCTAGTTTGTGACTTTGGGTCCCTTCATAATTCTCAACCCCCTTCATTTGATCATAAACTATTTATTTTAATCCCACAAGTATTTTTTGTACTTTATAAGAAAATGGCTTAGAATAACAAATTTAAGAGCAAGAGAACAATTCATTCCACTTGGATACGTATTACCGAAAAAGAAAAATGTCATTTGGTGAACAGGTTGGGTTGCACTTAGTGGAAAAATGGTTGCCGGTCTCTCTCTGGATTACAAGTGCCCTTGCCAAACTCTTGACTTCTCCATTCTGGTAAGCGACCAAGAATTGCCCATACCCACCATGTCAACATAAGTGAAGATCATCGTGGTGAAGGGCTACAAACCAGAGACAAGCACCACTCAGTGGGAATGGAAGGAACTTTTTGTTTTACTTGTTTTTAATAAAGAATTGGCAGGCTAAAGTTTTGCTTGTCTAGATAAAATGTGTATTTTTACTCCATCACTATTAGCTCATCTAGCTTTGGCCTCTCAAACCTCAGCTGAAAAAGGAATCATCCATGAGTTTCATCATACTGCTAGGTGATAGACAACAGAGTTTATACAATTAGACAAGAGGCTGGAAAAAAAACCAAGAGGACCAGGTTTAGTTGCTATGGCATAAGGCTAGCTAGCACTTAGGTACTGACTTGGATTGCCTGCAAAAGAATATAATCTGATACTCAGTCATAAAGGGCTACACTAAAAAAGAAAGGCTTCTTTTATTACTACTTAAAAACATATTTGAAACCAGGACTGTATATGCTTTGTATTTGGTGAAAATAGAATGAAGTGGTTTCTGACAGTGAAACTATACTTAGGGCTTTAATTAACTGGGGATATTGTTTGTGAAAGAGCCTAACAGGCCTGACACTTAATGGGCACAACATAAAACTTACAGCTTTCCCATTGACTTTGATATATTTATTTTCCAGTAATCAAATGTAATGGTAAGGATTATGATAATAATGATACATATGATAACAACTATTGTTGCTATCTTTATTGAATATTTCCTATTCTTATTGATTTACATATAATGTAATTATGTAATTTACATTAACTAATTTATTTCTTATAACTATCCTTGGAGATATGTCATTATGTTCATCTTAAAGGTGAGGGGACTGACGCACAATATTTTAAGCAACTTGATTAAACAGCTAGTAAGTGGCAGAGCAGAATTTAAAGAACAGATCATTAGAAAAGACCCTGATGCTAGGAAAGATTGAAGGCAGGAAGAGAAGGGGACAACAGAGGATGAGATGTTTAGATGGCATCACCGACTCAGTGGACATGAGTTTGAGCAATCTCCGGGAGTTGGTGATAGACAGGGAAGCCTAGCATGCTGCAGTCCATGGGGTTGCAAAGAGTTGGACACAACTGAGCGATTGAACTGAACTGGTGTGTGTGTGTGTGTGTGTGAGTGTGTGTGTGTGAGTGCGTGTGTGTGTGTGTGTGTGTGTGTATAACAATTACTATGCTGTACATCTGTTTTTTTGTTTTGTTTTGTTTTTTTTAATTTTTTTATTAGTTGGAGGCTAATTACTTCACAACATTTCAGTGGGTTTTGTCATACATTGATATGAATCAGCCATAGATTTACACGTATTCCCCATCCCGATCCCCCCTCCCACCTCCCTCTCCACCCGATTCCTCTGGGTCTTCCCAGTGCACCAGGCTGGAGCACTTGTCTCATGCATCCCACCTGGGCTGGTGATCTGTTTCACCATAGATAGTATACATGCTGTTCTTTTGAAACATCCCACCCTCACCTTCTCCCACAGAGTTCAAAAGTCTGTTCTGTATTTCTGTGTCTCTTTTTCTGTTTTGCATATAGGGTTATCGTTACCATCTTTCTAAATTCCATATATATGTGTTAGTATGCTGTAATGTTCTTTATCTTTCTGGCTTGCTTCACTCTGTATAATGGGCTCCAGTTTCATCCATCTCATTAGGACTGATTCAAATGAATTCTTTTTGACAGCTGAGTAATATTCCATGGTGTATATGTACCATAGCTTCCTTATCCATTCATCTGCTGATGGGCATCTAGGTTGCTTCCATGTCCTGGCTATTACAAACAGTGCTGCGATGAACATTGGGGTGCACATGTCTCTTTCAGATCTGATTTCCTCAGTGTGTATGCCCAGAAGTGGGATTGCTGGGTCATATGGTGGTTCTATTTCCAGTTTTTTAAGGAATCTCCACACTGTTTTCCATAGCGGCTGTACTAGTTTGCATTCCCACCAACAGTGTAAGAGGGTTCCCTTTTCTCCACACCCTCTCCAGCATTTATTGCTTGTAGACTTTTGGATAGCAGCCATCCTGACTGGCGTGTAATGGTACCTCATTGTGGTTTTGATTTGCATTTCTCTAATAATGAGTGATGTTGAGCATCTTTTCATGTGTTTGTTAGCCATCTGTATGTCTTCTTTGGAGAAATGTCTGTTTAGTTCTTTGGCCCATTTTTTGATTGGGTCATTTATTTTTCTGGAATTGAGCTGCAGGAGTTGCTTGTATATTTTTGAGATTAATCCTTTGTCTGTTTCTTCATTTGCTATTATTTTCTCCCAATCTGAGGGCTGTCTTTTCACCTTACTTATAGTTTCCTTTGTAGTGCAAAAGCTTTTAAGTTTCATTAGATCCCATTTGTTTAGTTTTGCTTTTATTTCCAATATTCTGGGAGGTGGGTCATAGAGGATCTTGCTGTGATTTATGTCGGAGAGTGTTTTGCCTATGTTCTCCTCTAGGAGTTTTATAGTTTCTGGTCTTACATTTAGATCTTTAATCCATTTTGAGTTTATTTTTGTGTATGGTGTTAGAAAGTGTTCTAGTTTCATTCTTTTACAAGTGGTTGACCAGTTTTCCCAGCACCACTTGTTAAAGAGGTTGTCTTTTTTCCATTGTATATCCTTGCCTCCTTTGTCAAAGATAAGGTGTCCATAGGTTCGTGGATTTATCTCTGGGCTTTCTATTCTGTTCCATTGGTCTATATTTCTGTCTTTGTGCCAGTACCACACTGTCTTGATGACTGTGGCTTTGTAGTAGAGTCTGAAGTCAGGCAGGTTGATTCCTCCAGTTCCTTTCTTCTTTCTCAAGATTACTTTGGCTATTCGAGGTTTTTTGTATTTCCATACAAATTGTGAAATTCTTTGGTCTAGTTCTGTGAAAAATACCATTGGTAGCTTGATAGGGATTGCATTGAATCTATAGATTGCTTTGGGTAGAATAGCCATTTTGACAATATTGATTCTTCCAATCCATGAACACGGTATGTTTCTCCATCTGTTTGTGTCCTCTTTGATTTCTTTCATCAGTGTTTTATAGTTTTCTATGTATAGGTCTTTTGTTTCTTTTATGCTGTACATCTGAAACTAACACAACATTGTAAATCAACTATACTTAAGTTAAACAAACAAATATTTTAGACTGCTAAGCCCTTAAGACTTCCTACTAGATGCTTAGAGTATGCATTTCCATTACTCCTATTATCTATTCACGTAAACTCTGCTGACTGGTTAAAGCTTTGACCTACTTTGCCAGGTCATTGCCCTATTCAAAAACCTTTGATTGCTTCCAGCTTTCTAGAGGCTAAGCAGCCACTCTGTGTCATACATACCAGCAAGCTACCATCCCCTATATATGGAAATGATAGTTACTTTTACGTCCACATCTGTATCATCATACTTGAGCCTAAGTATTGTGAGTGAAGTGAGACAGAGAAAGACAAACATTGCATGATATCACTTTTATGTGAAATCTTTAAAATTAAAAAAAAAGGGTACAGATGAACTTATCCACAAAACAGAAATAGATATACAGATATAGAAAACAAGTTTATGGTCACCAAGGGGTAAGGGTGGGGAGGGATAAATTGGGAGATTGGGATTGACATATATATACTGCTGTATAAATTAGATAACTAATAAGAACCTACTGTATAGCAGAGAGCTCTACTCAGTACTCGGTAATGGCCTATATGGGAAAAGAATCCAAAGAAGAATGGATATGTGCATAACTGATACACTTTGCTGTATACCTGAATCTACCACAACACTGTAAATCAACTATACTCCAATAAAAAGTTAAAAATAAAAAAAGACTATACCTTTCCATCAAATTAGAAAGGTTTCTTGTTCTTTGTTTTTGTATCTACAGAAAATGCAACCACATTTTGCCCGTACCTGTAGCAGATTGCTTCCACCACTGTGCCCTTGGCATGTCATAACAATAAAGTGAGTTCTGAGTAAAGCTGTGCTGTGCTGTAATAAGTCACTTCAACCATGTTTGACTCTTTGTGACCCCATGGACTGTAGCCTGTGAGGCTCCTCTGTCTATTGGATTCTCCAGGCAAGAATACTGGAGCGGGTTGCTATGCACTCCTCCAGGGAATCTTCCCGACCCAGGGATCAAACACACATCTCTTACATCCCCTGCATTGGCAGGTTTGTTCTTTACCACTAGCACCATCTGCGAAGCCCTTTGAGTAAAGCTAAATTTATCCAATTGAAGAGACAGGCCATTATTCTGTGACTAAATGATGTTGGCAATTAAATGTCCTTTCAAAACAAAATGATGGGAAACAATTTTTTAAAAAATATTTTCATTTGGCGCAAATTTTAAAGTTGATTGTTAGACCTATCCCCAATGTGGGCTTTGTTAATGTTCATTGCTTGGCTAATTTTGCAAATGCCCCTAAGTCTCTGAAATCCCATGTCTGAGAACAATTAACCAAGACAACAACTTGACTTAGCAGAGTAAGAGCATGCAGTGACATCTGGCCTAGGGCAGTGGTTCTCGAAGTATGGGCATGAGATGGCATGATGGCATCAGGGTTAACTGGGAACTCTTTAGAAGTGCAAACCTACTGAATCAGAAGCCCTGGAGAGGAGACCAGTCATCTCTGTGTTTAAAAAGACCTCCAGTGGATTCTGCTGCTGATAAAGGTTGGAGACTTTATCAAAGTTGACTGAACTTTCCGACTAGGTAGGGAAGATGCAAAAGTGCTGAGACAAAACATCTGGAGGTTTTTAAACGCCCCTCTAAGGTCATTTTTTAGTCCAATAACTCTTCATCTAATTTATTTTGTATGGATTTGCCATGGTTATTGACTAATCAATCTTTCCAAAAGGAATTAATTGAGATTTATTTCCTAGAGTCTACAGTGAATGTTTTTATAAGTGCCTATTCAAAATGGGATGTGTGCGTGTGTGTGTGGGTTAGTTGCTCAGTCGTGTCCGACTCTTGAAATCCCATGGAGTATGCCTGCCAGGCTCCTCTGTCCATAGGATTTCCCAGGCAAGAATACTGGAGTGGGTAGCCATTCCCTTTCCCAGGGGATGTTCATGACCCAAGGACTGAACTGAGTCTTCTGCCCTGCAGACAGATTCTTTAGCATCTGGGCCACCAGGGAAGTCCCAAGATAGGAAAAATAATACTAAATATAGACCAGAAGTGATTAGGCTTGTTACTTCTCAGGGTGAGAGACAGTCGATCTAAGAAAGTTGGAGCTGAAGCTGTAATTGGGTAACTGAAGGACCTAGGGACCTGTGAACTCCCTTTGTGTAATGTCATTTCAGTCATTAGAATGACTGCATAGTTATTATAGTATTAATGTCTATAGAAATTTCCATGATCTAAGCAGGTATTATGACTGTTTACGATAAATTATGCCAGCATCCCACTACTGTCTTGACTAGAAAATTAAAGTCCCACCTAAGCTAAATGAGGGAAATACTAGAGATCGCTGATCCCTGAGAGAGTGTGAAACTGAGGTGAAAGTAATGAAAGTCACCCAGCAAGGAACATGAGCTCCACATGGAGCAGGATACAGAGGGAACCTGAACTTGTTCCTTACAGATTCTTTTATCAGAGAAAATAACCAATGCTGATGAAATAAAAACTAGACCATAAACAATTACAATTGGATAGCCTAATGCTTCTTATGGTTTCAGGATTTTTTAAGGTTAACATAGAAACTTTTTATTTTAGTTTTTTTTTCCATTTATTTTTATTAGTTGGAGGCTAATTACTTTACAGTATTATAGTGGTTTTGGCCATACATTGACATGAATCAGCCATGGATCCACATGTGTTCCCCATCCTGAACCCCCCTCCCACCTCCCTCCCCATCCCATCCCTCTGGGTCACCCCAGTGCACCAGCCCCGAGCACTTGTCTCATACATCCAACCTGGACTGGCGATCTGTTTCACACTTGATAATATACATGTTTCGATGCTGTTCTCTCAGATTATCCCACCCTCACCTTCTCCCATAGAGTCCAAAATTCTGTTCTGTACATCTGTGTCTCTTTTTCTGTTTTGCATATAGGGTTACCGTTACCATCTTTCTAAATTCCATATATATGTGTTAGTATACTGTACTGGTGTTTTATCTTTCTGGCTTAGTTCACTCTGTATAATGGGCTCCAGTTTTACCCATCTCATTAGAACTGATTCAAATGTATTCTTTTTAATGGCTGAGTAATATTCCATTGTGTATATGTACCACAGCTTCCTTATCCATTCGTCTGCTGATGGGCATCTAGGTTGCTTCCATGTCCTGGCTATTATAAACAGTGCTGTGATGAACACTGGGGTGCACATGTCTCTTTCATATCTGGTTTCCTCGGTGTGTATGTCCAGGAGTGGGATTGCTGGGTTTTTTTAAATATTATGTCTGAGAAGGAAGAAAACTCGATGCAAACCATCAGCTCTCCACACACACATATTTCAGGTTTGACCTATATACACAGTCAGCAATAAAGGATGCTGGTAGCAGTAGACTTTCCTGACAATTGGTAAGGGGAGGGAATAGAGGGATGTGGCCTTGACAGTGGGGCTCACCCTCAACAGGCTGTGCCTTTTCAGCCATGTGAAGACAGAAAGAGGGATGAAGGTGCACTGACCCCATTCATGATATATTTCCCCAATTCCTGACTGTGTTGACTCAATAGATGTTGACTAAAAGCGTGCAGGATGCTATGCTAGGCAGGATCTAGAGACAAAAGTCTGAGAGATCAGGGCCCTCAAGGCACTTATACAACTACAGGGTAGAAGGACAAGATGTGACTTGGTTCCCAGCACGCCTTGAGCCACATGCCCAGGTTAATCTGTGAGTACAGACGTGAAGGTCTGAGGAGAACTGTTTTTAGCTGTGAGTGATCTGGGGCCTCTGTCCTTGTTAGCCTCAGCATGAATCAGTGCTTACACATACACACATATGTACCCCAGGCTTCTAGTTACTCCCTGGGAGGGCATTATGTCAGCCTCGACACTGAGCCTTCCCCCCAAAATCCAGGTCCTCAATCAGGTCATGGAGGCCTCCCTTCCTGAGAAGCCAAAGATTCCCCCAGAGACTGGGGTTTCCGTGGAAGTATAATAACCCTTGGCTGCAGCTGCATCCATTGATAGAGGCTATGTTGTTATTGTTTAGTCACTAAGGTGTGTCTGACTCTGTGATCCCATGGACTGTAACCCACCAGGATCCGCTGTCCATGGGATTTCCCAGGCAAGAATACTGGATTGGGTTGCCATCACCTTCTCCAGGGGATCTTCCTGACCCAGGGATCGAACCTGCATGTCCTGCTTTGGCAGGTGGATTCCTTGCCACTGAGTCACCTGGGAAGTAGATAAGGCTATGAAAGCAAAATCACTCAGTTGTGTCCGACTCTTCACGACCCCACGGACTGTAGCCCACCAGGCTCCTCAATCCATGGAATTTTCCAAGCAAGAATACTGGAGTGGATTGCCATTTCCTTCTCCAGGGGATCTTCCCAACCCAGGGATTGAACCCAGGTCTCCCTCACTGCAGGTAGACTCTTTACCATCTGAGCCACCAGGGAAGCCACCAGATAAGGCTATGCTACAGATCACCTCAAATTTCAGAGGTTGTTCCTATTTCTGATTCTCACTGAGTTTTCAAAGCAAAATAACCTCTTTGCTGACCTACCCACAGGGTCTAGGTTTCTCTCAAAAGCAGGATCATGACCAAATTTTTCCAAAAAGTTTGAAGGGCAGTGGTTTCCAAATGTTCATTTAATTATTAGCTACATCAAAATCATCTACAACATAAAAATGCATTTATAGGAAATGGATCCAAGATCCACTTACCCAGAACCTTCTAAGATGGAGCTCCTAGTGCATGTGGTTTTAAAAACTCCACAGGTGATTTTGATGTGCCATGAACTGGGAACCATTGCACTAGGGCAGTGGTTCTCAGCCTTTAGGGGAATCACCAGGAGGGCCTGTTAAAGTATAGATTCCTGGGCTTGAGCTCCAGAATTTCTGAGCCAGCAGGTCTACACTAGGGCTGGAGAATTTAAGTCCCACTAAATTCTCAAGTGATGGAGATGCTGCTGGTCAGAGATGAAGCTTGAAAACTACCGTACTAGGGGAGGGCAGGGGCCAAGTCTACTGGAGACCTGGTCCCTGACTGAATACCCCTATTACCCTGTTGATCTCCTATGGCAGACTCTGCTCTTCATCCCCTCCCTTTATGCATTCTAGCAAAAACTTGATTTTGCTGGAGGTAGTAATGCTCTCAACTAACAGAACTACATTGATCAGCTTCCCTTGAAGAAGGGGGTGGCTCTGGGACTAAATTCCAGCAAACAAGTCTTAAGCAGGAGTTGTTGGGTGGGGTTTCTGGAAAAGCATATTAAAGCTGGTGGGGAGGAGGGTGATGGCTGAGCTGGCATTTTCCACCTTTTGCCCCTTGCTCTTCCTCTTTTTCAAGCCTGGAACACAGAAGTGATGATTGTAGTTTCCACAACATCCTGGGATATATTCTACAGAGTGTCAAGAAAGTTCCCCGACAATTTAACACAGTAACATTTCTGCAGCAGTGTGAACAGTCACATTAAGTGGGTTATATGAAAATTACATCTGCGGGCTCCACACACATGGGGTATGAAGGGTGGACTACATTTTGTATAAGGGGCTTGATCATCCACAGATTTTGGCATCCACAGGAGTCCTGGAAACAACCCATACAAATATTGAGGGAAAGGGAAAAGGGAAAGTTGCTCAGTTGTGTCCAACTCTTTGCGACCCCATGGACTATACAGTCAATAGAATTCTCCAGGCCAGAATACTGGAGTGGGTAGCCGTTCCCTTCTCCATGGGATCTTCCCAACCCAGGGATCGAACCCAGGTAGGATGTCATATATAAGATCAGGTTAGGCTCTGCTATCAACTTACAAAAATAACTTTGGTCTCAGAAATGTTGGTTTCACAAAGATGGTAGTTTCTGTACTAGCATCTTTGCTTGGAGCTAATCTTGTTTCACTCCCTCAGGCTATCTGTCATATCCACCACGGTCTCTGTGGTTGTCACTTCTACACTCTGCACCCCACCCCCACCCGACCCCCCAAGAAAAACGTCTTTTGAAGTTCTTGCGGCTATTCCCACTGTCATGGCCATTCAGGCTACCAGAATCTGTTCCTGAATTATCTTAATAGCCTTCTCCCTAGGGGGTCTGCCTCCCTCCAGATTGATTTCCCCAACTCCGCTTTGATTTGCTCTCCATGCTGTAGCCAGAGTGACCATATGACACAGAAATGATTATGCTAATCCCCTGCATAAAACATATATTTGGATTTCTGTTGCCCTCTGGATAAAGTTCAGATGTCTTACTAGGACATTACAAGCCCCTTGTTGATTTTTCAACCTTTATCTCTTGTCATTTTCCATGTCAAGGTCAAAGCCCCTGCCTTACTAAACTAATTTTAGATCTCTTAGAGAAAGCTTTTCGCTCTTGTCTTTGTACAAGTTGTTCCCTCTTGGACAATGTACTAGTAAAAATCATAACTCTTCCTTCAAGATAGAAACTAAAGCTAAAGATAAATTATGAGTGTTAGTGTGTGCAGAGGCCTACACTAACCAAAGCCAAAAAATCCAGGCCTGTCCAATCATCTTATTCACCACCTACCTATGTTTATTTCTGGTTAATGCTTGATTCTTTTTCTTCTAGAAAGTACTAGAAGAAGCAATGAAGAAATAATTACATAACCAAATTCAGACTTGTGTTGATCGACTATTCATACATACAATGAAATACTTAATGTATTTCTTAAATTTTCATTTTATAGCTACAGAAGTGATATAACGAAGTGACAGAACATCTGGAAAAGAAACACAGAGAAAAGGTCCACATTTTCATCATTCTAAAAAACAATTACTATGATTATTGTCTCCTAGAAGGAAAGCTCCCTGAGGGCAAGAGCTACACTTATCCTATTTACTGCTGTGTCCCCAGTGCTGTGTTTTAGTTCTGTTAAAAATGTAAATATCTGGATGAGTGACTGATACATCATTTTGGTGTATATAATTCAAGATTCAAACATATTTGAATTTTCTACCATACACCTATCAGGCAAATTTGATTATTTCAATTACAGTACACTTTACAATAAACTGTTGAAGATAATCAGAGAAAGACAGACCTGGGAACAGACTACAGAAGTAAATGAAAGGCAGAGAAATATACTTTTTCAATAAGGCTTTGGGAGAGATGAAGAAAGCAAGGAGAAAATAAAACTGACCCTCAGAAGTATTTGTATCATCAATGACATGGGTAGGAGGAGGACTAACACACTGAAGGCAGGGGAGACGCAAAGCAAAAAGGTATCATGTATTTTCATGGACAGAGAGGCAACAGATGACACTGCAAACAGAATACATGCCATACCATCAAATAAAAATGTCAGTATCTGGTCAGGACTGTAGGTGGAAGCCATCTAGAGAGGTTTCTTATGAGCAAAGGAATGAATGGATCAATTAAATAACAACCTGTCCTTATTATCTTCAAAGGTGTCAAGGTCATAAAAGTCAAGGAAAATCTGAGGAACTGTTCTAGACTGTAAGACACTAAAGAGAGAACTAAATGCAATGCAAGATTCTGACCTGAACACTTTGCTATTAAAGATCCATTTATTATTGATTGGAAAACTCAGAGTTTGAAGATTCCATAGAAGTAATGTATCAACATTAATTTCCTAAAGTAGATGCTTATGATATGGTTATGATACATCATTTTGGAGAAAAGGAGAAGAAGAAACATATACCCATTTGAATGCAGAGTTCCAAAGAATAGAAAGGAAACATAAGAAAGCCTTCCTCAGAATAGAGGAAAACAATAGAATGCAAAAGACTAGAGAGCTCTTCAAGAAAATTAGAGATACCAAGGGAAAATTTCATGCAAAGATGGGCTCAATAAAGGATAGAAGTGGTATGGACCTAATAGAAGCAGGAGATATTAAGAAGAGGTGGCAAGAATACACAGAAGAACTATACAAAAAAGATCTTCATGACCCAGATAACCGTGATGCTGTGATCACTCACCTAGAGCCAGACATCCTGGAATGCGAAGTCAAGTGGGCCTTACGAAGCATCACTATGAACAAAGCTAGTAGAGGTGATGGAATTCCAGTTGAGCTATTTCAAATCCTAAAAGATGATGTTGTGAAAGTGCTGCACTTAATATGCCAGCAAATCTGGAAAACTCAACAGTGGCCACAGGACTGGAAAAGGTCAGTTTTCATTCCAATCCCAAAGAAAGTGAAAGTGAAAGTCACTCAGTCATGTCCGACTCTTTGTGACCCCATGGACTATAAGGTCCATGGAATTCTCTAGCCCAGAATACTGGAGTGGGTATCCTTTCCCTTCTCCAGGGGATCTTCCCAACCCAGGGATCAAACCCAGGTCTCCCACATTGCAGGCGGATTCTTTACCAGTTGAGCCACAAGGGAAGCCCAAAGAAAGGCAAGGCCAAACAATGTTCAAACTACTGCACAACTGCACTCATCTCACACGCTAGCAAAGTAATGCTCAAAATTCTCCAAGCCAGGCTTCAACAGTATGTGAACCGTGAACTTGCAGATGTTCAAGCTGAATTTAGAAAAGGCAGAGGAACCAGAGATCAAATTGCCAACATATGCTGGATCATTGAAAAAGCAAGAGAGTTTCAGAAAAAACACCTACTTTATTGATTACACCAAAGCCTTTGACTGTGTGGATCACAACAAACTGTGGAAAATTCTTCAAGAGATGGGAATACCAGACCACCTGACCTGCCTCCTGAGAAATCTGTATGCAGGTCAAGAAGCAACAGTTAGAAATGGACATGGAAAAACAGACTGGTTCCAAATCGGGAAAGGAGTACGTCAATGCTGTATATTGTCACCCTGCTTATTTAACTTACATTCAGAGTACATCATGCGAAATGCCGGGCAGATAAAGCAGAAGTTGGAATCAAGATTGCTTGGAAACGTATCAGTAACCTTAGATATGCAGATAATGCCACCCTTATGGCAGAAAGCGAAGAACCAAAGAGCCTCTTGATGAAAGTGAAAGAAGAGAGTGAAAAAGCTGGCTTAAAACTCAACATTCAGAAAACTAAGTTCATGGCATCTGGTCCCATCACTTCATGGCAAATAGATGGGGAAACAATGGAAACAGTGACAGACTTTATTTTTGGGGGCTCCAAAATCACTACAGATGGTGACTGCAGCCATGAAATTAAAAGATGCTTGAGCCTTGGAAGAAAAGCTATGACCAAACTAGACAGCATATTAAAAAAATAGAGACATTACTTTGCCAACAAAGGTCCATCTAGTCAAAGTTATGGTTTTTCCAGTAGTCATGTGTGAATGTAAGAGTTGGACTATACAGAAAGCTGAGCACTGAAGAACTGATGCTTTTGAACTGTGGTGTTGGAGAAGACTCTTGAGAGTCCCTTGGACTGCAAGAAGATCCACCCCATCCATCCTAAAGGAAATCAGGATGATTATTCATTGGAAGGACTGATGCCGAAGCTGAAACTCCTGTTTGGCCACCTGATGCAAAGAACGAGTTCATTAGAAAAGACCCTGATGCTGGGAAAGATTGAAGGCAGGAGGAGAAGGGGACGACAGAGGATGAGATGGTTGGATGGCATCACCAACTCAATGGACATGAGTTTGAGCAAGCTCCGTGAACTGGTGATGGACAGAGAAGCCTGGCATCCTGCAGTCCACGGGGTCACAAAGAGCTGGATATGACTGAATGAACTGAACTGATATGGTTATGTAGGAAAATATTCCTTTATGTTAAAAATACACACTAAAATATTCAGAAAAATGGGATGTTATGTTGGCAACTTAATTCCAGACATTTATTTTTTTAAAAAACTTTGTATACTAAGCTTGAAATTACTTTTTAAAAAAATTAGAATCTTGAAAGTTGGGTCTTGACATCAGTACTTTAAAAACTGCCCAGTGATCCTAACATACAACCAAGGCTAGAAACCATGGCTGTAGAGTCTTCATTATCAACATTAAAGAAAAAAGGTTAGATATTAGTACATGAACTATAATTTATTTAAGCAAACTCTTCCATCTTTTCTTTCAAAAATGACTTAGCAAAGAGTTTCTATAGGCCAGACAAGATAGAATCTCTTCCCTACAAGTACCAAGTCTCATGGGGAATAATATATAAACAAAATAAGTGCTGAAATAATATAATTGTTATCATTTGTTCAACAAGTAACATGTGTTAGGTACTATGCTATATGATAGGTCTGACACTGCTATTATCTTCCTTTTACAGAATGAGGAATCCTAGGCACAATGAATTGAGTAATTTGCCCTAGACCCTAGGGCCTAGAGTACAGATCTATGTTGACTCTTGACCACACTGATGTATTAAGAGGAAAGGAAAGTGCTATGAAAACACACAGATGGACCTTTACTGTAGACTACAGGCATCAAGGAAGCTTAATCAGAGGAAGAACATCAGATGCATCTTTAGATATGCACTCTATTTTCAATATATTTACCCAAAATACTTCTTTTTATTTTATTATTATTATTATTTGCCACACCACTTGCTGGATCTCAGTTCCCCGACCAGGGATTGAACCCAGGCCCTAGTAGTGAAAGAACCTAGTCCTAACCACTGGGCAACCAGAGAATTCCCTCATATCACTTTTTAAAAAAATTTCTCTTTAAACTTTTTATTTTGTATTGCGCTATATCTGATTAACAATACTGTGATAGTTTCAGGTGAATGGCAAAGGGACTCTGCCACACATATACATGTATCCATTCTCCCCCAAACTCTTCTCCCATCTGGGCTGCCGCATAACAGTGAACAGAGTTCCATGTACCACCAATACTTCTTAAATGAACTTCCCATTTATTAGTTGTGCTGCTATCTCTCCCCTTTGGTGTGATTCTAGGTAGAATTCTGGGACAAAGTATATGAAAAAATCTCATGGCTTTCAATACCCATTACCACATAGCTGTCATCAACAATATGAGGGTATCTATTTTACCGTAGTCTTACCAGAAGTGGACACTGATACTTTAAAACTTCTTTGCCACAAGTAGAAAACTACTATTTCTTTATTACAAGTTAAGCTAAACATTTTCCATTAATGCTTTCTGTAAAGCATAAGTTTAATATCTTCATAATTACTACCAGTAGTCTCTGTGCCGAAGAAGGCAATGGCACCCCACTCCAGTACTCTTGCCTGGAGAATCCCATGGACTGAGGAGCCTGGTAGGCTACAGTCCATGGGGTTGCGAAGAGTCGGACACGACTGAGCAACTTCACTTTCACTTTTCACTTTCATGCACTGGAGAAGGAAATGGCAACCCACTCCAGTGTTCTTGCCTGGAGAATCCCAGGGACGGCGGAGCCTGGTGGGCTGCCGTCTATGGGGTCGCACAGTCAGACACGACTGAAGCGACTTAGCAGCAGCAGCAGTCTCTGTGCATGGTACCAGCAAAATAACATCTTAGAATGTCTCATACTAAACTGAGGCTGTCATTTTTCCCTATAACCACAAAAGTGGCTGTGTCACAATAGCTTCATTCAATTACATCAGATTTTTACACTCACGCTAAGATCCTTGACCTCTAAGACTTAATGTAAACTCAGTGAGGACAGAAAAAATGTCTTGTTTGATTTTGAAATCCTATTTCAACGTCAGCAAGTTAAAACACACTCTATAATTCTTTGCTGTAAGAATAACTAAATAATGGATAGTGACAAAATATAAATTGACACCGTATTTTCTGAGCTCCACACACGTGACACAAATAAATTTAGCTCAGTAAACATCACATGAGAAAAAGGAGAAGTAGGCTGTTCCTTCTTTCCATATAACTAGGGCACCCGTGATTCCAGTGTGCCAATGACGGTTCTTATTTATACCTTTTGTTCTCACATCCTGTCTACTTAATTCTGGATTAGGCAACACATTTTATGGTCACTCTACATCAAAAGGATATTCCTTTCATGAATAGTAGATCTAAGTGCAAAGGAAAGCTCCTGCCCAGAGAGCTTGTCTTTGTGTCATTTTGAATTTCACTTTAAAAACCTATAAGCAGATAATTCTTTGGGCCTCATGGGCTTTTTTTTTTTCCCCTTAAATAATATTTTACACTTGAAGCTAAGTAACAATCTGCAAATAGTTAATCCCTAACTAACAGAATATCCTGATGGTATCAGCACTCTTTATTCCATTTTGTTGATAAGAGAAGTGACGAATGGAAAGAAAAAGTGACTTATTCCAGGGCACATCAAGTATGAATTATCAGCAAGGTGAAAGGAGGCTGTTGGAGCTCCAGTTTCTGGTTTTTGATTAATTCTCTGAACCACACAGCCATTAATCTGCAATTATATCTCCTGTGTAGTTTGGTTTGAGATTTTAATCACTTAGTAAATGGCTTTGTAAACTGCAGGCCATAATAACCTATTTCAAATTGTATGAGCAAAATCACAAGCATACCTTGGATAATATTTTTTAATGGGCATAAAATTCATGGTTAATAATATTTCAATTTCACTGAACAACACTCTGAATTCAAGCCTAATCTATAGTTCCTAAGTTATCAGAAGGCAAAAGGAATATTTATAAAATAGGTGAAGTATAAAGTAAATAGTTAATACTTTGGGTAATTGAAAACAAAATTGTTACATTTTCACTTTTCAGAAGTGTGTATGTCTACATTTCATTCCACAGTGCAGTTTGGACAAAATTTTAGCAGATTAACATCCCAAATTATAACAGTCTTAATGGAGCTAGCAAAGTCATTCTTTATAGCCACTAAAACAAAAACTCATGGAAATAAATGTAATACACTATGTCTAAGACCCATATATAAAAGAGGCATACCATATATGCATTTGATGAACTATTATTATACTTTTGTCACACCCAGATTAATTTATAAACATACTGTAAAGTCAGTCAAGATCCCATTGGCATCTTGTGAGGGTGGGATAAGAAACTGGTAAACTCGTGTAAAGTTCATTCGGAGGAATAAATTTTAGAGAATAAACAGGAAAATGTTTTAAAAGTATAAATAAACTACAACAATAAAAAATAGTATTTTTCTGGCACAGACCAATGGAATAAAATGCAAAGTTAAGAAATAGGCACAGGTGCATAAAGTATTCAATAAATGAAAAATAACAATGAAAGAACAGAAGGATTTAAAAAGCAATGTTGTGACAGCTGACTGTATCCATACCTCACATCATTCAACAAATAAATTCCAGGTGAGATGAATGTCTCAGTGTAAGAAAGCAAAAACAAAATGTTTGGGAAGGCTTTTCTACATATGACTTCAAAGATAAAAAGACTGATAGATTTGATATAAAACATAACGCTTATTGAAATAAATATGTATTAAGGATAGCAATCAATTTTCTGCCGTTCATGCTATAATCACTTAAATTCATCATTTGTCTTTTAATTTCATTTAGCACCTTGACACAAAAAACTTTTTAAACTATAAGAAGTTAAAAATACCAGTCTCTTCTCTAAGGTCTCTTTCCTTTAGCTGTGAAATGATTTTCTTAACCCCAAACCAGAACAATTTTCACTTCATTTTCTTGTAATTTTTTTCATTGTTTCTTATGTTAGTTAAACAAACGAGAAGTCAAAATACAGCTTTGTCCTATATTATTTGTTTGATTTGAGGATGTTAATTAACTTCTCTGACATGATAATGTCAGCCTGTTAGAGTTGTTGTTAAGATTAAAATACTTTCTATAAAACATTTATCATATTTATTACAGAACCTATTACAAACAGCATCCTACCACTTGGTCGTTTAACACTACAGTCTGAAGTTATCAGATGGCTAAAGAACATTGTAATCCAAGAGTACTAAAAGGTTCTTTATACACTAGAACTGCTGAGATTATTTATGAGCTTGAAATATAAATAGGGTATTTACCCTTCTTCATCTTACCTCTAATAGACCATCCTCTGGCAGATCCGTACAGTGGACAGCATTCTGGATCTTAGTTTTACCAAAGATTGCCCGTAGGGTTCCAGGGCGTAAATGTCGGGCAATTTCCTATTAAAAACACATTCACATAGAGATTACAGTCAATCATGTAGTGTTAATTAAAAAGAAAAAAACCACCAGCTGTATCAAACACCTGAATTATCCATTAATGAGATACATGTATATGTTGCTGGTAATGATTTTTCCTAGAAACGGCACGAATGCATGAAAACTGAGCAAGGAACATTCTCAGTTGACTCAAAACTTTGACCTGGCCCAGTGTAACATCCACTGTAATCTATGTTGAAGGCAACAATAATTACGTCTCTTATCAGCAAACTATGGGAATCACATAAAATATGAACCCAGTTCATTACTGTGAGAGATTTGTATTTTATAAAGACAATAGAGATGCTAATGACTTAATTTAAAATGAACTAGTCTGACAGCATTGATTTCAAAAGGTGTTTTTTTAAAATGTAACAGTTGTATCAGTTTAGTGCTACCTCACACTTAGGGGAAAAAAGTTACAAATAACTCATAAAATTGTGGGTAAAAGAAATGAGGTTAAAAAAACTGAAGACCTGGGAATATCAGTGATATACTTAACAGTCTTTGTTTTTCTAAGTTAAAGTTTTTCTAAAACCCTATTTTAATTTTGAAATATATTGTACATGCAAAACAGGCATTGGCTGCACATGAATATTTAGGAATAATAATGAAACAAATACCTGTGTACACACCATTGAGCAGAATTAAAATAATATTAAAATAACTTCCAAGGCCCCCTGTGTGACCCTTCCTCATTCCATCTACTCCTGGCTCCATCCAGAGGTTACCATTATTACCCTGTTATGTTTTCAAGGCATTGTTTTTCATATTTGTCCATGTAAATATGTGTAGCTGTAACTCATTTTTGTTACCATATATATTCCAGTGTACGACTGTTTAGCTGCTAAGTTGTATCCAACTGTTTTACGACCTCATGGACTGTAGCCCGCCAGGCTCCTCTGTCCACGGGATTTTCCAGGCAAGAACACTGGAGTGGGTTGCCATTCCCTTCTCCAGGGAATCTTCCCAACCCAGCAACTAAACCCACGTCTCCTGAATTTGCAGGTTGTTTCTTTACCCCTGAGCCACCAAGGAAGCCCCCAGTGTAGGACAGAACATGCTTTATCTATTTTCCTGATGACTGACATTCAGTTACTCTCTCTCTCTCCCACCTCTTGCTTTATGTTCCCACCTCTCTCTCTCTAGCTCACACACACACATGCGCGCACACACAAACAATTCTGCTACAAGCATTTTTGTACATGGTGCACATGTGCAGTTTTCCTGTAATCTTAGGGTATACACATACTCAGTTTCCCTAAGTACTGTCAAACTACTTTCTTAAAGAGCTGAAACAATTTGCCCTCAATCATCAGTGCATACAAGAGTTAAGGAATTTTACTGCAAAGGGGAGAGAAATCTAGCAGTGCTGGAGAGAGAGGTGGGATAAAGAGAGGGTTTTGGTGTGGGTTTGTTTTTTTTTTTTTGAGAGAGAGGGGATGTGACTTTTAAAGTTGGAGAAATAATAGCATGGTTCTATGCTGATAGGAACGATCCAACAAAGGGGAAAACTGATGAAGCAGAAGGAAGAAGAGTTGTTGGAGAGATGGAAGCAAGTGACTAAGTAGACAAGTTGGCCTTATCTAAGAGCATGAAGCATTCATCCTAAACATCAAGACAGTACATGGGCCAAGTTATAGCTGTGGGTTTATGTGGAAGCTGGAACTTATGGAAGTTCTTTCTCTACTTTCAAGTTTCACTGAGGTATAACTTACATATGATAACATGCATTGGCTTTCAGTGTACTGCCCCATGAATTCTGCCAAACGTATACACTCAGAAACTGTCATCTTAAACAGAATATAGAATATTTCTAAAGTTTTTTGATTCATTTTGACTATTTTCAAGTGAAAAAAGTCAGCAAGATTGTCACCAACTGAGAGGGAGGACAGGGAGGAAGTTTTGGGGATCTGAGGAGAGAAAAGAAGGTATGAGATAACATTTTAAAAGGGGAGAAAAGTGAATGAACTAGAAAAATGGATGTGACTGCACTAGGGCCCTCGTGAGGTCAGTGATCACAAAAGAGAGATTTTTCAGAACAGCTGGGTGTTCTCCAGTCACGGACACAGGCAAAGGGGGGGGCAGAAAGCTGAATTTAACGAGGGCTGGGGTTTTACCAAAAACAACACGAGAGAGGGGTATAAACAACACCCTGAGAAGGGAGGCTCAGGGTGTATGTAAGAAAACAATGATGATGATGATGGACAAACATTTTTTTAATTGAGGAAGAAAGTAAAGTGGGGGAGGACAAGGAAAAGGGTGAGACACAATGAAAAGGTAGATCAGTGCATCAGAGCTCCTAGTGGGATGGGATGATTTATGGAAATCTGTGGGTTAGAAGAAATGAGCTGGAGAGTTAAGAGAGTGGATATTTGAAATTGGAATTACTGGGGGTGGGCAGAGATGGGGT
The DNA here is from genome assembly GCF_019320065.1 of Cervus canadensis. Taxonomy (NCBI): domain Eukaryota; kingdom Metazoa; phylum Chordata; class Mammalia; order Artiodactyla; family Cervidae; genus Cervus; species Cervus canadensis. The sequence goes on along the minus strand of NC_057398.1, from coordinate 42,466,440 downwards.
TACAAAGTTTTATAATGACCAATTTTAAGGTATAACCATGCTGAGGTCAGGTGGAAGGAAAAAAGGTTGAAAGAAAGGAGGACAACAGCTGGAGAGACCAAGGTATGGAATGGACTGTGCTGTGCTGGGCTGGGCTTAGTCACTCAGTTGTGTCTGACTCTGTGCAACCCCATGGACTGCAGCCCACCAGGCTCCTCTGTCCATGGGGATTCTCTAGGCAAGAATACTGGAGTGGGCTGTCATGCCCTTTTCCAGGGGATCTTCCCAACCCAAGGATCAAACCCAGGTCTCCTATATTACAGGTGGATTATTTACTGTCTGAGTCACCAGAGAAGCCCTAAGGAATGGATTACCTGTATGAATATGCAAATCACCAAGAATTATGACAGGTGTAGGGTATGGTGCTGGGCACTACCATGCTGAGCAGCGTTCACAGCTGTGATTTCATCACTTCAGCACATTTTAAAGGCATGCATTTAATTACTTAAGTCATAGTTTCAAGGTTTCTATCAAATGTCAGTTACAAACGTATCAAGTTTAAGAAAAACGTTTTGATCAACTAGGAAATAAGGATGACTTTATTTTTTATTTCATATTCATTATTTTCATTCTGTTCCTCATAATTGTCTGGGAATGAAGTACCCGATATTCAACACCTACTCTACTTTTGTGGTGGTAAGCTGCCATTCTGTGAAATAAAATGTACTTTGGAAAATTATGAAAGGTGAATGAAAGGTGAGTACTTCTTTTCTTTTCCTTATTGTTTCAGATTAGGGGAAAAACTTTGAAGTGACTCACTCTGAAATACCACTATCACGTAGGTGTCTGCTATGTGCACAGCACTTGAACTCTGAAAAGACTGGTGTGTTGGAGGGATGTTGTACTGTGGTCAGAGAGTGCAGTTTCTTTGGTTTTCTTTTGAAAGGATTTGTCAGATTTTCTCTGTGTCCTAATGCACAGTCAATTTTAGTGAAGGTCTCATGGATAGTGGGGGCTTCCCAGGTGGTACAGGGGTAAAGAATCCACCTGCCAATGCAGGAAACAAGGGTTCAATCCCTGGGTTGGGAAGATCCCCTGGAGTAGGAAATGGCAACCCACTCCAGTATCCTTGCCTAGAGAATCCTATGGTCAGAGGAGCCTGGTAGGCTACAGTCCACAGGGTCACAGACAGACACAACTGAACACGCATGCACACACACATGGGTAGTGGATATCAACTCTGAGGTGGACATTTGCATGCAGGAAGTTTATTGGGGAGTAGCCTCAGGATCTATACTTGTGGGGAAGTGAGGAAAACAAGACTGGGCAGAGAAGTTGAATTTCAATGCAGTAACAGCAGTTGCCCCAGGTAATCCTACAAGGAGCTCTGGAGCTTCAGAGTTGTCCTCAACTGAAACAAACAGGTCAGACTTTCATTTCTCCAAATTGACAAGTCACTGGACAGAGGCCACTCCAAGGAAGGGGGCATGTCTTTGGACAGATGGCTTTTCTTCGGCAGACGGCAGTCTCTAGAGAGGGACTTAACTGTATTACTGTCAGCTGCTAACACTCCCAGCAGCTGGGGATTGTGCATTTCAGTCCTGAAGGGCAGATGGGATCTGAGCAGCCCTCCATGGCATCTACTAATTACATACATACAAACATATACACACACAGACAGGCACACATGCACATGTATGTATAATGCATGTGGTATATACAGCATGTAGACAAAACACATGTAGACTACTGAAATTGGATTACCACTCTTTTTAGGTAATTTTTTTCTCTTTTCTGGAAGGTTTTGAATTATCTCTTTATCTAGGCATTGGCCATTTACTGGTCATTCTCCTCCATACTCAATAGTCCAGTCTAATTTGAAGATACATATTTTCAGTTTATTATTTCTTTTATTGTTTTCTCTTCTCCATTTTATTTCTTCCTTCTTTTAGCCAGCCATTGTAACAGATATTGAAACTGCTGGTTCTATCTTGCCTCTCTCTTTTTATATTCTCCATCTAATTGTCTATCTGTGTTATATTCTGGGAGAATTCCTCCATTTGACCTGTCAGCTCAATAATATGCCTTTAAACTGGGTCCGTTGCAGAATTCTACTCATTTTCTAAGTATTTTTAACATTTCAAAAATTATATTTTAAGTTTTCTGTATTTATAATTATTTTTATGGATCTAATATTCTCTTTCTGGGGATGCTGACTATATTAAAGACTCTTGTTGAGTGAGTGAAGTCGCTCAGTCATGTCTGACTCTTTGCCACCCCGTGGACTGTAGCCTACCAGGCTCCCCCATCCATGGGATTCTCCAGGCACGAATACTGGAGTGGGGTGCCATTTCCTTCGCCAAAAGAAAGTTTGTTGTGTTTGGTGTCTTCTTTATGGTATGAATTAACTGCAAATGGTTGGAACTCCTGACTCTTTATCTTTGGAATTCTCTGTTTACCTGTCACGGAGGGTAGGGACATACCAACGTGTAAGATATGCTCATTGTTTTTCTTAAGGAAGCAGGGCTTCTCATTTTTCCCGGGTGTCACTAGCTACCTACCCACCACATTACCTCTAGCTAAAGCCCCACATTCATGGCCTTGGGCTGTGGCTAAAAGCATCAGCTGTCCTCTGTTCAGCATAAGCAAGCAAAGGGGAAATGGCTGGACTCTGAGACTCTTCATGCGGCCTCCTCACCCATCACCCTGCTAATGGCTCCAGGCCCCTCCCGGGCATCCTGTCCACATTGTCTGGTGTACAGTCAGATGCCCTGCCCCTTCTGAGCAGGCCTCTCCTGGGTGCTTTAGAGTAGGCTTCTCCTTAACAGTCCAATCCTACCTGCTTTTGCCTTTCAAAGTTGATGGCCTACTAACGGTAAGCACTCTTTCTTGTTTTCCAGCTTGGCCGGAGATTTGCTCTTTTAAATAAAACAAGATAAAATACATCTCCCATAGTTTCTGAGGATTGGAAAGGGAGGGAAAGATGGGCATGTATTTCTTATCTGCCACGCTGATGAACACTCATCCTGCTGACATTTCCATTTCTCCAAGCCTAATAAGTTACCTTTAATTCACATCGGCTGCCATCATTTTGTGCGTAAAACACAGACATTATTATGCTCCTCACTTGCTGTGACCTAATGTCTCAGCTTGTTAGGGTGTCATTCATATTCCTCCACATTCTGCCTAAATCTATCCTTTAGGCCTCACACACACCTTCCCTGAAAGCTAAAATCCCAACAACATAATTTCCTCTATAAAACTAACTTGAATTCCTCCCAGAGTAATCTTTCCATTCCCACTGCTCACACAGGAATCTATGTTCCTACTATAGATCCCTGACTTGCAATCATAGCTTTTTTGTGTGCCTATTTCAGTAAGTTTCCATTAGACTCCCAACCTTTTGACACAACGTAAGACTTGCTTAATATTCTAGGTCTTATTTATGAAAGGTGAAATTTGAAAGTCAGTCGCACAGTTGTGTCTGACTCTGCGATCAAATGGACTGTAACTTGCCTGGCTCCTCTGTCTATGGAATTCTCCAGGCAAGCATACTGGAGTGGGTTGCCATTTCCTTCTCCAGAGGATCTTCCCAACCCAGGCATCAAACTGGCATCTCCTGCATTGCAGGCAGATTCTTTACCAACTGAGCCACTAGGGATGAATACACAGTAAATGTTTGCTAAATATTTCTGACGGACATAAAATGCCAACACTGCTATTCAAGAAGCTAGTGTGCAGCAGGATGAAGGATAAGGACTGTGGAGAAAGGCTCTCTGGATTTGAATTGTGCTTCTGTCACTTACGAGTGGTGTGGCCATGCCATGTTGCTTAACCTTTCTGAGTGTTCTAATGTTCTCATTTGTAAAATATCGATTAAAAATAGGACTTAACTACAATGTTGTTGTGATAATTAGAGTAAGTAAAAGTATTTTACAGCAGTTAAAGACTCTGCCTGCAGTGTGGGAGACTCTGTTCAATCCCTGGGTTGGGACGATCCCCAGGAGAAGGGAATGGCAACCCACTCCAGTATTCTTGCCTGGAGAATTCCTTGGAGAGAGAAGCCTGACAGTCTACAGCCCATGGGGTTACAAAGAGTTGGACGCGACTGAGTGACTAGCACTTTCTTTTCTTTCTGTCATATGGTAAACAATTAAGTGATGGGGAGACAGTGGAAACAGCGCCAGACTTTATTTTTTTGGACTCCAAAATCACTGCAGATGGTGACTGCAGCCATGAATTAAAAGACGCTTACTCCTTGGAAGGAAAGTTATGACCAATCTAGATAGCATATTAAAAAGTAGAGACATTACTTTGCCAACAAAAGTCCGTCTAATCAAGGCTATGATTTTTCCAGTAGTAATGTAAGGATGTGAGAGTCGGACTATAAAGAAAGCTGAGTGCCGGAAAATTGATGCTTTTGAACTGTGGTGCTGGAGAAGACTCTTGAGAGTCCCTTCGACTGCAAGGAAATCCAACCAGTCCATCCTAAAGGAGATCAGTCCTGGGTGTTCATTGGAAGGACTGATGCTGAAGCTGAAACTCCAGTACTTTGGCCACCTCATGCGGAGAGTTGACTCACTGGAAAAGACCCTGATGATGGGAGGGACTGGGGGCAGGAGGAGAAGCGGGCGGCAGAAGATGAGATGGCTGGATGGCATCACCGACTCGATGGGCATGAGTTTGAGTAAACTCCGGGAGTTGGTGATGGACAGGGAGGCCTGGCGTGCTGCACTTCATGGGGTCGCAAAAAGTCAGACACGATTGAGTAACTAAACTGAACTGACCTGAGCATGGCTCCAATCTTAGCAATTCTAAAAGAGTTTGAGATAAAGGAAATGTTACAACCACTGCCATGATTTTATAGGCAACACTGATAACAGAATTTCATACCAAAGGCCAATGAAACAACCACTATAATTAAAACAGCAATCACTCATGTTTCCAGCCATTATTGGTGCTCTTTGGCAGAGTCCTATAATATTAGAAAGTACATGCTAAGCCCTCTTCTTGACTCCTCTGATACTCCAAATTTATCTTAGCAAACCTTAACCACCAACCATTTTTCCCATTTCCATGCAACTTTGTATTAACTAATGCAGTTACAGTTTCACATTCCTGGGAGATGAGCAACATCAGGCTAATTCACAACTAAAACAAGTTAATGAAACACCAGAAGGAATCAGAAATAGGAAAGGAAACCAGAGAAGAAATCCAAAAGCTACTTTCTATAAGTCTAAGGATCCTTCTAGAAAAAGTAATTGCAAAACTAAACACATCTACTTATATATTAGTCTCATTGAATGAGCCATTGGAGAATTCACAGTAAATACTCTCATTAGCTCTAGAGACCACATGAATTATTTATGTAAGAGGAATCATTAAAATCTGGTTTGCGACCTCTGACAAGCTTCACAGCTCCCTTTTAATTAAATAGAAATTAGCTGTAATGTAAATTTATAGAACCTGAAGAGGGTCATAATTAAGTGTAATTTTAGGTGAACCATTTAGGCAATTCAACCCTATCTTCTCCACTAGGCTCCAACAGACCACACAGGTCATAGTAATCACTGCCTCCAACTGAGCTTTTGCTACTGCAGGCAGTAGTAGGCACTGGCTGAAATAAGGTCTCATTTGACACACGTATTATTTTTATATGTAAAATGATTTGGTTCTCCTGGTTCTCCTTTTTTAAAATTGTTGGGCAAATCTTTTTGCTTGCTGTTATGTGACTTGCTTTGTATTTCACCAAAACGCACAAGGACTTGTTTGTAAGTAAAGTCTGAGAACATAAACATTAATATAGAGGAAACAAACTCCTTTTCAGGAAATATTTTTCTAGTTCTTTTCTGTTTTTCCCAAAAGTTACATTATAGGAGATTTAACCTTTGAAGTACAGGCTTCACTGGCAGACACTATGGATCTGATTCCAGACCATGTAACAAAGTGAGTACTGCAATCAAGTGAGCCACACAAGTTTTCTGTTTCCCAGTGCATATGTCATGTTTACAATATACTTTAGTCTAGTAAGTGTGCAATAGCATTATGTCTAAAAAAAAATGAACATACCTTAACTAAAAAATAATCTGTTGCTAAAAAACGCTTGGCTTTCCCAGGTAGGACTAGTGGTAAAGAACCCGCCTGCCAATGCAGGAGACGTGAGACACGGGTCTCATCCCTGGATTGGGAAGTCACCCTGGAGGAGGGCATGGCAACCCACTCCAGTATTCTTATCTGAAGAATCCGCATGGACAGAGGAGCCTGGAGGGCTACAGTCCATAGTGTCACAAAGAATTGGACACAACAGAACCAACTTAGTTATTATTAGTTAAAAAATGCTAACCACCATCTCATCCTCAGTGATCAAAGATCACTGGTCACAGATCACTGCGACAAATATAAACAATAATGAAAAAGCATACAGTATTGTTAGATCTGCCAAAATATGGCAGAGACATGAAGTGAGCAAGCGCTACTGGAAAAATAGCGTTGATAGACTTGCTTGTGGCAGGGTTGCTACAAACCTTCACTTTGTTAAAAACAAACACACAAACAAAAGACCCCATGGTATTAGTGAAGCCTAATTATGTGGAACAATAAAACAAAGTAAGCCTGTATAGACATATCACTACTGAGAAACTCGAGGGGCATTCTCAATCTCTCCCCCATGGAAAAAAAAGTGTTGTGCACAGTCTACGACACCCTGATAAAATAACTCCTGCTCAGACTTCTCTCCTAAAGAGACTTACAGCTCAATAAAGTAATGGAGCTATATAAATAAAGTAATGAAGGAATAAAGTAATGAAATAGCTAAGACCCATTCCTGGCATCTCTGACAACTGATTCACTGCCACATTCTGCCATTACAAATGCTGAACTGTGGCCCTTATCAGTCTATTTTCTATCTTCACTCTGCCACCATACTCTCATACCTAGACTATTGATTTCTTTCTGGTTTATCCACTGCTCTTGATAAATATACTCACCACAAAATAGTCAGAGTGGGCTTTATAAAAACATAAGTCAAGTTATACCATTTTCCTGCCTCATATCCTCTGATGCTTTCCTTAAGAGAAAAATCCAAAAATTTTAACATAAGCTATACAGTCCTGCATGATCGAATATCTGCTTACCTCTCCACCCTCACCTGAAATGGTCTCGTCACATCAACCTCTTATAATTTTTCAAAGCCACTAAGGTCTTCCCTACTTCAAGCATGAAAACATATACTATTCCCTTTGAATGTTCTGGCTCAGAAATTCTTCTCCCTCTTCTTATGTTCTTTACAAATAGTTCAGAAAAAGCAACATAAATCAGCTGTGGTAGATTCTACAGAGTGGCTCTTTCAACTCTTCATTCTATCCTCCTCCTAGGTGAAAGTCAGAAATCTAAAAGCTACCTTAATGGTGCAGGTTATGTCATGCTAGTGAGATCTAAATGGCAAAACTGAGCAGAGTCCTGCTTCCGCTGATGATGTCACTGGCAGACAAAGCCGGTGGCAGGAGAAATGCATGTTTGGAGGCTGTTGTGGTGGCCAGCCTCAGTGTCTGAGTGACCAGATTCCTGGAAATGAGTCAGTGGTGGTGGCTGCTTCTAGATGCAGAAAGGCCCTTAAACTCAACAGCTCCAACGGCAGCTCCCGATGCTGGCTATGCAGCCCGTCTAACGTTTGCAAAGTCTACTTTTTCCCTGTATCAAATCCCTTTTTAAAGACTCCCTTGGCTGGTTTATTTCCAGCTCTGAACTTTTCAATGATACTTTGATGTTCCATCTCTCTTCCTCAGAAGGACAATCTCTGCTGCTACTTAGTAAGTAGGGCTTCCCAGATGGCTCAGTGGTAAAGAATCACCTGGCAATTCAGTAGATGCAGGTTCCATCCGTGGGTCAGGAAGATCCCCTGGAGAAGGAAATGGCAACCCACTCCAGTATTCTTGCTTGAGAAATCCCATGGACAGAGGAGTCTGGTGGGCTACAGTCCATGGGGTTGCAAAAGTCTGACATGACTTAGAGACTAAACAACTTAGTAAGTATCTTCTTGCCATCTGGCTTTCACCACCACTCTCTTGAAATTACTCTCTCAAAAGTCACCTGAAATAATCAGTCTTCTTGCTGAAATCTCTTATATAGCAGCAAAGTGAAAAAAGTGCCATCAGAAGTAGCATCTAGTCTGGGTACACTTTAATTTATAAAGTAGGACAGAGAGTTTATTAAAGGCTTAGGTTCAGCAATGCTAGGTTGAATTAAATGAGATAATGCCCATAAAATGTCTAATACTGTCTGACCAAATTGGAGGCACACAGAAGTAGATGAACTCATCTTCATATTTTTAAAAATAAACACTTAAAGTTATAACTAACCATGAGGCACTCACACAGTTTTTTCATTTTAAAAAGCAGATAGTATTTTATATGAATCTCACAACCTCCTACTGTATTGACAATGCAAATAGTTTTCACCTTTTGTAGATATGGATAATTTGGTTTGATGGACCACCTTAGACTTCCCACCCAGCACTAAAGAAAGGGTGTATTCAAAGATCCAACCACTTTGGTAAAACTCTTTTCAAAATTTTAATTTCCTAATTGCCCCAGGTCCACTATAAATCCCTTTAAAGTCACTATGAGCAGCTAAGATTCCATACTGAGGTTAGCACTTAAACATCATCTAAATGCCTCCCACAGTTACCAAGAGCAGCACAGTCTAATAGATATAATAACATGAGCCACATTAAAAAGTAAAACAATGGGGAGGGGGCTGAAAAAAAAAATAAAAATAAAAAGTAAAACAAGCAAAGTTAATTTTAATAATAAAGAAAGCTGAGCACCGAAAAAATGATGCTTTTGAACTGTGGTGTTGGAGAAGACTCTTGAGAGTCCCTTGGACTGCAAGGAGATCCAACCAATCCATCCTAAAGGAAATCAGTCCTGAATATTCATTGGAAGGACTGATGCTGAAGCTGAAACTCCAATACTTTGGGCACCTGATGCAAAGAACTGACTCACTGGAAAAGACCCTGATGCTGGGAAAGATTGAAGGCGGGAGGAGAAAGGGATGACAGAGGATGAGATGGTTGGATGGCATCACCGACTCAATGGACATGAGTTTGAGTAAACTCTGGGAGTTGGTGATGGACAGGGAGGCCTGGCCTGTTGCAGTCCATGGGGTTGAAAAGAGTTGGACACGAATGAGCGACTGAACCTAACTGAATACAATTTATTAAACCCTATATATCCAAAATATAATTCCAGTGAATAATATAAAAATTATTAATGAGCTATTTTACATTATTATTTCATACTAAATATTCAAAGTCCTGGGTGTACCTCACATGTACAACACATCTCAATTTGAACCAGTCATCCTTTAAGTGCTCGAGTGCTACAAGGGCATAGTGGCCACCATGTGGATAATGTAGACCTAGAGACTGGTAGCTCTCTTCTTTGACTCAGTGTACTTCTTGACAACATTCTACTTAAAAGCTGAGCCAAAACTGCTAATATCTATACTATCAATGCCTCTTACCTAAAGGAGACTACATTGGACCAAAACCTCTAGGGCAATCTAGCCAAGCTTCTCATACTTCGATTCTAGGCTATAATCTTACCTTATCTCATCTTATCTATTTATCTATTATGTCTGTTGTCCACTTTTCTTCTACAACTGACATTACAAATGTACACCATTATCCTCATGCCCCTATCCTTAGCTACATCTTTTCTCTCAGCAGACAGCTACATCTTTGTTTCCTGCTTCGCAGAGAAAATTGAGACTATCCAGAATCATCTCCTTAAATTTTCTCTACCCAGTTACTTATATTTGTATACTCTCCTCTCCTATTTACTGTAAAAGGAAGAAGAAGTATGTCTTTTCCTTTTAATAATTAACCCTCCTATCTCTTGGCCACTCTAAGTTAGGAAATTTGTTTCATTATAATTCCATTTCTCTTGTATTTAATATTTTCAACACTTCTCTTTCCTGCATCCTACACAAAAGCTCGTCTCTCCCATCACACATACACAAACAAACAACTTTAATTAGTCTCCCATCTCTTCCCTTCCCTTTAAGAAGTCTTAATAATCTCTGGAAGAAAAGCTATGACCAAATTAGACAGCATATTAAAAAGTAGAGCCATTACTTTGCCAACAAAGGTTCATCTAGTCAAAGTTATGATTTTTCCAGTAGTCATGTATGGATGTGTGAGTCAGACTATAAAGAAAGCTGAGTGCCAAAGAATTGATGCTTTAGAACTGTGATGTTGGAGAAGACTCTTGAGAGTCCCTTGGACTGCAAGGAGATCAAACAAGTCCACCCTAAAGGAAATCAGTCCTGAATATTCATTGGAAGGACTGATGCTGAAGCTGAAACTCCAATACTTTGGGTACCTGATGCGAAGAACTGACTCACTGGAAAAGACCCTGATGCTGGGAAAGACTGAGGGCAGGAGGAGAAGGGGATGACAGAGGATGAGATGGTTGGATGGCATCACCAACTCAAGCACGTGAGTTTGGCCAAGCTCCAGAAGTTGGTGATGGACGGGTGTCAGGGAACGTTTCACAGGAGGAGGACTACGTGCTGCTTCTCATAAACCCTCTGGGCCTTATCAATTCCTGGCAACAGGAACGAGAGGAACGGCACGCTGCTCCCAGGACTGAGGTCATAGGATGAAACACATGCATGAATCTCCTTCAGGAAACATTCTCCTTATCACAAAACTGCTTAGTCTCGATCCTCTTTCTTGAGATATGGATTGTCTCCTGACGTTAGGACCATTGTTAATCTCTTGTTCCCTTGGTAACAGTTGCTGTATGTTGGTTTTCTGATCATTATCATTGTCGAAAGAAATTCCTTGTAAAACAGCCTATATATACTCACAGAAAGATCATTAAAGCACCGTTGCTCCATCAGAGGCTTGGGTCCCCATGTCTTTCTTTCCCTCTCTCTCTCTGTCTCTCCCTCCCTCTGGCTAATTCTCTGGAGCGTGGAAACCCACCAAGCTCACTCTCCTGCCTGGGCTTTCAAGACCTCCTTGAGAGGGCGCCCTGTGCCTTTGTGAGCAGTGCAAGCCCTGTCCTAGGGTTTTATTGGTTCTCTGCATAAACCAGGGAATATTAGCTTCTTTCTATCTTTCACTTTCTTATCGCTGACTCCAGACCACCACGTTCCAGTCCATTAAAGGACCACAACAGACAGGGAAGCCTGGCATGCTGCAGTCGACCAGGTTGCAGAGTCGGACATGACTGAGCAACTGAACTGAATTGAATAATCTCTACTTCCTTTATATTCTGCTTTGGCAAAGGACATCAATTATTTCCTAATTGGTCACAGAGTCTCTCCATTTGTGACTTCTCTACATTCCCTTATTCCTGAAGCTCTCCCTGTACTTAGCCCACATGGCACCCAGTCCAGGTTCTCCTTATGACTCCTCAGCCCCCTTTGTTTACACATTCCTCCTGCCCCGAGTCCCCTCTTTGTTCTCTTATCTTTTGGCTCTCCCTGGGCAATCTCATTCATCAGTAATCATGTCTCTTCAGAGGACTCTTTAATCCCTAAATTTAGCCCAGTCCTCTTTACTAAATTCCAAACTGGAATATACAACTGCCTAACCAACATCAAGGCAAATTGGAAGTGGTCAAACAGGAGATGGCAAGAGTAAACGTCAACATTCTAGGAATCAGCGAACTAAAATGGACTAGAATGGGTGAATTTAACTCAGATGACCATTATATCTATTACTGTGGGCAGGAATCCCTTAGAAGAAATGGAGTAGCCATCATGGTCAACAAAAGAGTCCGAAATGCAGTACTTGGATGCAATCTCAAAAACAACAGAATGATCTCTGTTCATTTCCAAGGCAAACCATCCAATATCATGGTAATCCAAGCCTATGCCCCAACCAGTAATGCTGAAGAAGCTGAAGTTGAACGGTTCTATGAAGACCTACAAGACCTTTTAGAACTAACACCCAAAAACGATGTCCTTTTCATTATAGGGGACTGGAATGCAAAAGTAGGAAGTCAAAAACACCTGGAGTAACAGGCAAATTTGGCCTTGGAGTACGGAATGAAGCAGGGCAAAGGCTAATAGAGCTTTGCCAAAAGAACGCACTGGTCATAGCAAACACCCTCTTCCAACAACACAAGAGGAGACTCTATACATGGACATCACCAGATGGTCAACACTGAAATCAGACTGATTATATTCTTTGCAACCAAAGATGGAGAAGCTCTATACAGGCAGCAAAAACAAGACTGGGAGTTGACTGTGGCTCAGATCATGAACTCTTTATTGCCAAATTCAGACTTAAATTGAAGAAAGTGGGGAAAACCACTAGACCATTCAGGTATGACCTAAATCAAATCCCTTATGATTATACAGTGGAAGTGAGAAACAGATTTAAGGGACTAGATCTGATAGACAGAGTGCCTGATGAACTATGGATGGAGGTTCATGACATTGTACAGGAGATAGGGATCAAGACTATCCCCATGGAAAAGAAATGCAAACAAGCAAAATGGCTGTCTGAGGAGGCCTTACAAATAGCTGTGAAAAGAAAAGAAGTGAAAAGCAAAGGAGAAAAGGAAAGATTTCTCCTTCTGAATGCAGAGTTCCAAAGAATAGCAAGGAAACATAAGAAAGTCTTCCTCAGTGATCAATGCAAAGAAATAGAGGAAAACAATAGAATGGGAAAGACTAGAGATCTCTTCAAGAAAATTAGAGATACCAAAGGAACATTTCATGCAAAGACAGGCTCGATAAAGAACAGAAATGGTATGGACCTAACAGAAGCAGAAGATATTAAGAAGAGGTGGCGAGAATACACAGAAGAACTGTACAAAAAAGATCTTCATGACCCATATAATCACGATGATGTGATCACTCACCTAGAGACAGACATCCTGGAATGTGAAGTCAAGTGGGCCTTAGAAAGCAACACTACGAACAAAGCTAGTGGAGGTGATGGAATTCCAGCTGAGCTATTTCAAATCCTGAAAGATGATGCTGTGAAAGTGCTACACTCAATATGCCAGCAAATTTGGAAAACTCAGCAGTGGCCACAGGACTGGAAAAGGTCAGTTTTCATTCCAATCCCTAAGAAAGGCAATCCCAAAGAATGCTCAAACTACCGCACAATTGCACTCATCTCACACTCTAGTAAAGTAATGCTCAAAATTCTCCAAGCCAGGCTTCAGCAATACATGAACCGTGAACTTTCAGATGTTCAAGCTGGTTTTAGAAAAGGCAGAGGAACCAGAGATCAAACTGCCAACATCTGCTGGATCATTGAAAAAGCAAGAGAGTTCCAGAAGAACATCTATTTCTGCTTTATTGACTATGCCAAAACCTTTGACTGTGCAGATCACAACAAACTATGGAAAATTCTGAAAGAGATGGGAATACCAGACCACCTGACCTGCCTCTTGAGAAAGTTATATGCAGGTTAGGAAGCAACAGTTAGAACTGGACATGGAACAACAGACTGGTTCCAAATAGGAAAAGGAGTACGTCAAGGCTGTATATTGTCACCCTGCTGATTTAACTTATATGCAGAGTACATCATGAGAAACGCTGAGCTGGAAGAAGCACAAGCTGGAATCAAGACTGCCAGAATTATCAATAACCTCAGATATGCAGATGACACCACCCTTATGGCAGAAAGTGAAGAGGAACTAACAAGCCTCTTGATGAAAGTGAAAGAGGAGAATGAAAAAGTTGGCTTAAAGCTCAACATTCAGTAAACTAAGATCATGGCATCTGGTCCTATCACTTTATGGCAAATAGATGGGGAAACAGTGGAAACAGTGTCAGACTTTACCTTTGGGGGCTCCAAAATCACTGCAGATGGCGACTGCAGCCATGAAATTAAAAGACACTTACTCCTTGGAAGGAAAGTTATGACCAACCTAGATAGCATATTAAAAAGCAGAGACATTACTTTGCCAACAAAAGTCCGTCTAATCAAGGCTATGGTTTTCCAGTAGCCATGTATGGATGTGAGAGTTGGACAGTGAAGAAAGCTGAGCACCAAAGAATTGATGCTTTTGAACTGTGGTGTTGGAGAAGACTCTTGAGAGTCCCTTGGACTACAAGGAGATCCAACCAGTCCATCCTGAAGGAGATCAGTCCTGGGTGTTCACTGGAAGGACTGATGCTGAAGCTGAAACTCCAGTACTTTGGCCACCTCATGAGAAGAGTTGACTCATTGGAAAAGACCCTGATGCTGGGAGGGATTAGGGGCAGGAGAAGAAGGGGACAACAGAGGATGAGATGGCTTAATGGCATCACTGACTCAATGGACATGAGTTTGGGTAGACTCCGGGAGTTGGTGATGGACAGGGAGGCCTGGCATGCTGTGATTCATGGGGTCACAAAGAGTCAGACACAACTGAGCAACTGACCTGACTGAACCAACATCACTTGGTTATCCCAGAGGACTCTTATGTTCTATTCATCCAAAGCTAGTCTCACTATCTCCTCCCATCCCAAATCCTCCTCCTCCTAAATTCCCTCTCTTTATGAACAGCAATACCACTCAACAAAGGTATCTAGAACAAAACTTGGGAGTCATTCTAAGACTCTTCTCTCTGTTCCTCTTGAGTCCCATATCCAATCCATGTCAGTGACATGGATTCATTTAACAAAGCATCCTTTCTTTAACGTTCACAGTTTACCCCAATTGCCATAGTTCACCCTCTCGTCTTGTTTAGAATACTGGGTCTCCTAATAAGCCAGCATGCCTCTACCATCAAAAATGTATTCCATTTATTTGTTCACACATCTGTTTTACTTTTGTAATCTGTAAACTCTATAAGGACAAGGACTATGACCTTTCCATATCCAACACATAGGAAATGTTCATAAAAGAATCATCAAGTAACAGTCATTATGATTTAATGTAAGAGAGAACAAATAAATGAAATGACTATCATGCCCAAATTTATACACTTCATTAACCCGGTTAATGACAGACAGTGAAACTATGCCTCTAGGTTACCAATATTCCAGCCCACTTTGGCTAAATTACCATCTTCAGAAGTGCCTATTTTAAGGAACACTGAAGCAAATCCTTTTGAAATTCAAGTAATCAGCACTTAATTTATCTATTTTGTGAACTGACAGTTTTGTATATCAGATTTTCTCAAACTAGGGCACATGTGTCTGAGAATGGAATCCAAGAACTCTAAGTACTGATCCCCAAAGCTCTGAAAATGACTTGCTCTGTGACCTTGATTGAAGAGAATATCACTGTTTTATTGCAGATATAAAACATTTTGCAGTGGATCTAAAATGAGATGGGAGCAATCCACCAGAAGAGCATTACATTTATAAGTGCAAGATCATAAGTGACTTTTCCAGTGGGGATATAAAGACATGCCTAATTTCCTAAAGAAATATTGAATCTTAGGGGAATATACACAGTGTAGAAAAGACCAATTCACTCTAAACATTAGAGTTCACATTACAGGAGATGATCTTTCATCTTATTTGCTTAAATTCTCTTATTCTTTAAAAATTCTCTTATTTCTTTAAAAATTCTCTATTTTTAAAATATATACTTCTCTATTGCTCTATAATACAATAACTCACATTTTAAAATATGATCTTGAGGCAAGATCCTCATTTCAAGCAGAAAGAATAAACTCTGCTTACCACAGTTGCAAAGTCAACATTATTATTTTTTGCTTATATTTTTAAAAAATGACTCATTTGTATACAGAATGTATTGAATTATTGTATTAATGGGAATATTTCCTAAATAAGAATACCCTTAAAAAAAAAAAAAAGAATACCCTTTTACCTAGATAATTCAGATTTAAACTCTTGTCCTCTAAGGTATCTTGTTTTCCTTCCCCAAGCCTTTTATTATAAAAAAGTAATTTTTTTTCTCATCTTTAGTCTTTAACTATAATAGCCTTTTAAAAAATAATTTTTTTCCTTTAGGCATTATATTCTAAAAGATAATTTTATCCTCCCCCCAGATTCATTTTTTCTTCCTAGGATTATTGTAAACATTACCTTGAAATACATAATTTACTTCTTTTTTTTCTAAATTTCCTCATTCTCTTCTCTTTTCTCTGCCAAAGCAATGTTCAGAATGTATTATAGAAATTTTATTTTCTCTTATACTGCTGGAATAAAGCAATCTTTTTTTTAACTTTGAACTTTCATCTATGTACTTAAGTATTTTAGAAAACCACAGAAAAAAATAATTTCTATCATTGTATAGTAATTGGAATAAATGTAAGTAATCTTCAACCTTGATCTTCTGCTGGCACCTCAAACACATGTCCCAAAACAATTATCTTCCACTATTTATCCAACCCCCACATCCTGCCTGATACTAATGCACTCTCTCTTTGGTTCCTAGTGGCACCACTATTTTCCCAAATGTTCATGCTAGATAAGTCAGATCTGTTTCTAACAATTTCATGTTATCCATAACCATTGGTCACTATCTAATTTGTTAATCTCATTTGTTAATCTGTCCCTTTATTTATTCAACAATTATTTATACATACCATAATATGTGAAGTATTAGTGCTAAAGTATGGAAATAAAGATGTCAAGGCTGTATATTGTCATCCTGCTTATTTAACTTACATGCAGTGTACATCATGAGGAACGCTGAGCTGGAAGAAGCACAATCTGGAATCAAGATTGCCTGGAGACATATGAATAACCTCAGATACACAGATGACACCACCCTTCCCTTATGGCAGAAAGCGAAGAAGACCTAAAGAGTCTCTGGATGAAAGTTAAAGAGGAGAGTGAAAAAGCTGGCTTAAAACTCAACATTCAGAAAACTAAGATCATGGCATCTGGTCCCATCATGTCATGGCAAATAGATGGGGAAACAGTGGAAACAGTGAGAGACTTTATTTTTTTGGGCTCCAAAATCACTGCAGATGGTGACTGCAGACGTGAAATTAAAAGAAGCTTGCTCCTGGGAAGAAAAGCTATGGCCAACCTAGATAGCATATTAAAGAGCAGAGACATTACTTTGCCAACAAAGGTCTGTCTGGTCAAGGCTATGGTTTTTCCAGTGGTCATGTATGGATGTGAGAGTTGAACTATCAAGAAAGCTGAGCGCCGAAGAATTGATGCTTTTGAACTGTGGTGTTGGAGAAGACTCTTGAGAGTCCCTTGGACTGCAAGGAGATCCAACCAGTCCATCCTGAAGGAAATCAGTCCTGAATATTCACTGGAAGGACTAATGCTAAAGCTGAAACTCCAATACTTTGGGTACCTGATGTGAAGAGCTGAGTCATTTGAAAAGACCCTGATGCTGGGAAAGATTGAAGGCAGGAGAAGGGGATGACAGAGGATGAGATGGTTAGATGGCATCACTGACTCAATGGACATGAGTTTGAGTAAACTCCAGGAGTTGGTGATGGACAGAGAAGCCTGGCATGATAATGCCCATGGGGTTGCAAAGAGTCAGACATGACTGAGCGACTGAACTGAACTGAAGACCTTTTTATTCTAAGAGATCACAGTTTTAAAAGAAGTCAGAGAGGTAATAAACAAGTAGTAATGTGATAAGAATTGTTTAACAACCAGCTCTCAAAAAACACACAACAACAACAAACTGATCTGTATTGTTTGTGCATTTCCATGGTGTAAACATTCCCACCAGGAGAGAACAGGGAGTTGGGAAGTGATGCTAACAACTGGATCTTTGCAAGCTGGTGCAAATGACTCAAACCCACCACTATAAAAGCCCTCACAGCATGACAGATTTTTTCCTGACTCAGACATCTTTGATAGCCCCCACTCCATCCAAAGTAAGTTCTAAGGAATGCTAGTTCAGGTTGCTTCCACTCTGCCCTGAGGTAGTCTTTTAGTTTGCTCCCTTCATATACATCTACATGATGTATGTTTAGAAAATATTTAGAAGTGAAAAAGGTAATGAAAGAGACAAATATTTGTGCATGGACCCAGGATATAAAAGAGGATATACATATTTGCCATAACAGTAAAGAGTTCATTTGAATATTCTCTAGCAATTTCCTTTAATTAAGTGTTCAAAAATCATATACCATGATTTATAAAATAAGTAAAAAAAATATTTTAAAATGGGTTTCTCTTGTGGCTCAGTTGGTAAAGAATCCGCTTGCAATGAGGGAGACCTGGGTTTGATCCCTGGGTTTGGATGGTCCTGTGGAGAAGGGAAAGGCTACCCACTCCAGTATTCTGGCCTGGAGAATCTCATGGACTATATAGTCCGTGGGACTGCAAAGAGTGAGACACAACTGAGCGACCTTCATTTTCACTTCACTTTTCAAAAAATAAACATATTCCTAAAAATGTGTAAGAAATAAAAATGCACCAACAAACTAAATTTCCAAAGGTGTGAAGATGAAGTCTGGGCAATATAGATAGGAAGCCAACCAGAATTTACACTGGAGCACCTCAGTAAAATTAGAATATTTCTATTGCATGAGAAAAGAGTCATGACCAGGTCCACTATTGCTTTCAGGCAACACTTTATCAGGTGCAAAGTGAAACTGGGAGGACTTGTACAAGTAACAAAATGGCACAACAGACTGGACCCTAGGGTCCAGACATCATTTTGCATCTTTTTTTGAAGAAGTTTCCTGAGAACCCACAGGATGGGGATCTGAGTACTACACTGGTCTGTGGGTTTGGATATGTGCAATATATTTCTTACCTATTTCAAAGTTTTTATTGATGCCACATCCCATTTGGTGAGTGAATTCATTCAAATATCTAAAGGAACATTTTATAACAAGTTCTCTTTGAAGAGTATATTAGAATAAAACAAGATTCAAGGACAAATGTTCTATGGGTACTTTTTGAGAGTTTTTGTTTTGTTTTGTTTCCATGTGTATGTTTTTATCTCAGGCAAGGATAAGTATTTGATCACACCTGTTTTTAAAAAAAAAATATTTCAGACTAACACTATACAGTCATGCTTCATACTATAGGGCTTTGGTAAGTTGATTCTTCCAGTAATTCCCATGCAACACACGACTGGAAATGAATCCTGGCCCTGCCTATGGACACTGCCCAGGCCTGCCTCGTTATGGCTTTCCCTCCATTCAAGTGAATGTCCATGTTATTCTCCTTAATCTCTGCAAGTAGTGCACCTGGCTTGGCTAAGAGGAAAAGCACATCCCTCTGTACTTGCCTGGGGACACAGAATAACCACATTCCAGTGATTTTTCCAGGGACTTTAACTTTGATCTTTGTGCCACTCAATATTAACAAATATTGATTTAAAAAAGAAAATGTATAGAGATTGCTTCAAGGAAATACAAACAACATACCCTTCCTTTTAAAGGTCTGTCCCTGCACTGTACTACCTCTTGGTGAAGTTTAGGACTAGAAATCAAGCTGATTTCTCACACAATTGTTGCCCACTGGGTGATACCATCAGCTTCTTATATAAAGAATAGCCTATGAAACCTGCTGTCACTGAAGACAGTGAGTGCTAGATCACATAGGGCCTTCTTCTGGGATCCATGAAAGAATTTCCTGTTAGGTATCAGGAAAAGTTAGGATTTTGAGAAAACAAGTTTGTTTATCTCATGGACACTGCCAGTCATATAGTTTGATAGTGTGGAAGTCTAAAAATTAACACACACATTGTGGTCTTTGTGTAAAAGTACAGGATTTCATGGCATGCATTTTACCATGTGTTTTCTCATCTCCTCACTCATTTTAATTTATCTTACCATCTTGCACAGTGTTTCTAATCTACCTTAAACAATAACTGGAAAAAAGGAACCTTAAATAAACATATAAATAAGTGTATTAATGGTAATGTTGTAAGCTTTTTAAAAGATATATAAAGTTAGCCTATAATAAAATATCTGCTTATATACAACTGCAACTATTATATTGATATGTAAGTGCAGGCATTCTTGTTGCAGGCACTCAAACAATGAATATTTCAAAATCACAAAACTTCTATTCACGTGCTAAATATCTTACTTTCTGAAAGACTTATTTACTTTTATAAAACTAAACTCATAAAGTACTTGCATGATCATCTGCTCTATTTATTTAGCAAGCTATATCAAAAGGAGTCCCATATTTACATGAATGCTGTGATACAGTGCATGCAGTCTAGCTATTTTCAAAATATATTTACAAATATTTGAATCTGCTTTTAAAATATGATAAAAAGCTGGTTTTGAAAGGCAACAGATAGTATATATACAGTCTCAATGTCTCAAATGTGACAAGACTGTAACAAAACTAGACAGTGAATGCTGGTAAATCGAGCTGATGAATGTTGCTCACTGTAATGCCTGTAATGCCTACTGTTTACTATCTCCTCGGGTTAATTAGTATTCTGAATAGCACATAACTCTCATATACACTTTCTCATATACACTCTCATATACACTCTCATATGCACTTTATGAACCAACAAAAAATCCTGCTATTCAAAGAAAATACAAAGGAAACCATGTAATCATTTAAGTCATAGTCTATTATGCTGCCACTGTGGCTTTAGAAAGAACAAAACAAATTATAAATGAATACCTTTTGTCCTCTGGCCCAGTAATTTCTCCTGTAGGAATTTATTCAAAGGTAATAATAAAAATAATAAATAAAATATTAAAATAAAATAATAAATTAGAAAATAGTAAAAACCTGTTAAAGTATTTATTTATAAATCTGATCCCTGCAGTGTCCTTGACATAAAAATAAATCAACAGTAGAAGAATGGTTAACTAATACATATGCTGGAATACTACGCAATTCTTAATAATCAGGTTAAGGAAGTGATTTAAAAACATTAGAAGAAATCACAACATATCTTTAACTAAATAAGAAAGCTACAAAATTGTAAATACTGCATGATCTTAATTTTACTTTTATAATAATATGCTGAGAAAAGAAGAGAAGCAAAAGATAAACGAGAAAAGGAAAGATATACCCGTTTGAATGCAGAGTTCCAAAGAATAGCAAGGAAACATAAGAAAGCCTTCCTCAGTGATCAATGCAAAGAATAGAGGAAAACAATAGAATGGGAAAGACTAGAGATCTCTTCAAGAAAATTAGAGATACCAAAGGAACATTTCATGCAAAGATGGGCTCGATAAAGGACAGAAATGGTATGGACCTAACAGAAGCAGAAGATATTAAGAAGAGGTGGCGAGAATACACAGAAGAACTGTACAAAAAAGATCTTCATGACCCAGATAATCACAATGGTGTGATCACTCACCTAGAGTCAGACATCCTGGAATGTGAAGTCAAGTGGGCTTTAGGAAGCATCGCTATGAACAAAGCTAGTGGAGGTTCTGAAATTCCAGGTAAGCTATTTCAAATCCTGAAAGATGATGCTGTGAAAGTGCTACACTCAATATGCCAGCAAATGTGGAAAACTCAGCAGTGGCCATAGGACTGGAAAAGGGCAGTTTAATCCTAATCCAAAGAAAGGCAATATCAAAGAATGTTCAAACTACCGCACAATTGTACTCATCTCACATGCTAGCAAAGTAATGCTCAAAATTCTCCAAGCCAGGCTTCAACAGTACGTGAACTGTGAACTTCCAGATGTGCAAGCTGGATTCAGAAAAGTCAGAGGAACCAGAGATCAAAGTGCCAACATACACTGGATCAAAGAAAAAGCAAGAGAACTCCAGAAAAAACATCTACTTCTGCTTCACTGACTACACCAAAGCCTTTGGTTTGTGGATCACAACGAACTGTGGAAATTTCTCTTTTTTTTTTTTTTGGAAATTTCTTAAAGAGATGGGAATACCAGACCACCTGACCTGCCTCCTGAGAAATCCGTATGGAGGTCGAGAAGCAACAGTTAGAACTGGACATGGAACAACAGACTGGTTCCAAATCAGGAAAGGAGTATTTCAAGGTGGTATATCATCACACTGCTTATTTAACTTATATGCAGAATTCATCATACAAAATGCCAGGCTGGATGAAGCACAAGCTGGAATCAAGACTGCCTGGAAACATATCAATAACCTCATCTATGCAGATGACACCACCCTTATGACAGAAAGAGAAGAAGACCTAAAGAGCCTCTTGATGAAAGTGAAAGAGGAGAGTGTAAAAGTTGGCTTAAAACTCAACATTCAGAAAACTAAGATCATGGCATCTAGGCCCATCACTTCATGGCAAATAGATGGAGAAACAATTGAAACAGTGACAGATTTTATTTTGGGGGGACTCCAAAATCACTGCACATGGTGACTGCAGACATGAAATTAAAAGAAGCTTGCTCCTGGGAAGAAAAGCTATGACCAACCTAGATAGCATATTAAAGAGCAGAGACATTACTTTGCCAACAAAGTCTATCTAGTCAAAGCTATGGTTTTTCCAGTAGTCATGTATGGATGTGAGAGTTGGACTACAAAGAAAGCTGAGTGCCGAAGAATTGATGCTTTTGAACTGTGATGTTGGAGAAGACTCTTGAGAGTCCCTTGGACTGCAAGGAGATCAAACCAGTCAATCCTGAAGGAAATCAGTCCTGAATATTCACTGAAAGGACTGATGCTAAAGCTGAAACTCCAATACTTTGGGCACCTGATGCGAAGAACTGACTCATTGGAAAAGATCCTGATGATGGAAAAGATTGAAGCAGGGGGAGAAGGAGACAACAGAGAATGAGATTGTTGGATGGCATCACTGACTCTATGAACCTGAGCTTGAGCAAGCTTCGGGAGTTGGTGATGGACAGGGAAGCCTGGGGTGCTGCAGCCCATGGGGTCGCAAAGAGTTAGACATGACTGTGCAATTGAATTGAACTGAATATACATAAATATGGTTTGAGACCAAAAGGCATTTATTTCTGAAAAGTAGAAAAACAATAGTAAATTTTAAATGTTTGTAAGTTGGCTCGTGGTTCTTTTATATAATTTTCCTTACTTTGATTTCTTTGGGGGGTATGGGTAATAAGCATGAACTAGTTTAGAAATTCAGAAAAAAATGATAAAAATTACATTAAAAAGTGATTCATTTCACTAGTTGCAGAACAGAAATGTCTTCAGTTTTAGCATGCCTGATTTCACTTGTGAGGACTTATATTGATGATTTGGGACGTGGGGAGAGAGGCAATATAAAAAATTATAGGCCATGAAAATTATAGGTCACTCACACCAAATAACATCTGGCACTGACATTTCACAGGAAGGATGCAAGTTAACTATTTCTACCAAAATAACCAGAATAATGAGTCCTATTTGGATACGTTAATACTGGCAATCAAAGTTTGAAGTGCATATAATCTGCTAGATTACTGTGTTCTCTATTTGGGGAAACAAGGGAAATCAATGATGGACTCTGTGGTAATGAACATGAGTTTCTCTGTAGCCATTACAGCCTGGGGACTCAGTCATTGCTTGCTGATAATTCTTAATGGTCCACTTTTGAATTTCACCAGCAAAGGGAAGAAAAATTTTTTATGAATTGAGAATAAGTTTACACATAATTCTTGACCCTGAAATGTGACACCCACAGGATTTGAGTCTATTAGGAAAACTGTATCTGCTCCTCAAAGCTAGAGGTCCCAAAAAGAGCAACAGTTAGAAAAAGACTGGATAACTCAGATTGGACATGTGTTATGATGGTCCTTGCTTTTAAGCAAGCCTAAGTCAAGTGAGGCCAGAAGTACAATGTATACACATATAATCTCAACCAGTGTGATATTTATTTATTAAAATGAGCAAGCTAAAGTCCATTCCTATTGATCAGAGAAATTAGGAAAAAGCAAACAAACAAAAAACAAAAACCTCCTGTAAAATGCCTGTATTATTCATTGTGTAGACAACGAGTAACACAGGAGTTCAAAGGAAAGAAAATGTAACTCAAGCTTAGGGCACTTTGTAGTGTCTTAAAGGAAAAACAGAACCTGGAAAAGAAGGGAAAAGTGAATATGGTGTATGCAACCCAACTTGGACAGATTTCCGCTCCAGCAGTTTTGTCGCTGTGGCATAACTGGAACTCCGAGGACTGAGCAGGATCAGGGGAGAAATGGTTAGCGGCCCCGGGGCTCGTCCACAATGCCTGTAAGGCATTTACTTCATTAGACATTTGGCCCACATCAAAAGGTTCTGGAAATTTGGTTCTATTCAGAATGCATATTTGGTTCATGCCAAATGGTTTTGCATAGGAAAAATAGCAAGGACCTTTCGGCATGGATCAAACGCCTTATGGATACTTTGGACAGGACCAAATGTCCTGCAAAGACAGAAACTATTAGGTCTGAACAACTTATACCAACTAGAAAATAGCATACCAACCAGGTAGCAAAGCTTCAGAAGGTAATAGAGTGAGGAATCCTGAGAGATCACATTGGTTTATTCTGAAATGTATAACTAACCTTCTCTGAATGAGAACAAGTTTGTTTTTTTTTCTTTTTAGTCCATTTATACTTTACTTTTTACATTAAATGTTTTATATTTGAGTTTTACTTAAAATGTAGGGGAAGGTCTTTCTGAAAAGATTCTAACACCCTACTGAAAAGATTCTATTGCAAACTACAGAATCCTTTTATGATACACATAGTGAATTCCTATATTTACTGTGAGCTAACATTTTCATTCTATTTTAATTGCTTTCAAAAAGATTGTGGCTATACTTACTATGGAGGAGCAATGATTATTGTTTTGCTCTCCAGTGTCACCGATCAAAAATCACAATACAAAGGTTGTCTGTGTGCTTCTTTTAAGGATTCCTGAAGTCCCTTTCTTTGGCCATGCAAGTGGGAGGACTGTCTCACACAGATATAAATAAGACGCTTTACTAACAACATCCTGAGAACACCATGGCTCAGTACTATTCATGCCAAATGTAACTGATCCAGGCTCGAGCTTGGGGCTGGTTGGTGTCAATGGCTTTTACCTATTGAGAAATTTGTATGGTGGCAGGCTCTTACAGGTCCCCAAATGGTAATTTCCCAGGGACTTTAGAAGGTTTAAAAATATTTTCCTTCCATCTCAACACAAAGACTACGGTCTTTAAGTAATACCACTAGCAGCTGACATTTGAAACTAACAGGCGCACATGTGCATGAGGGTGATAAGACCTGGCACATGTTGCTGCGGCCTCCTGGGATTTTAGAACACTACCAGCTCCAGCTGGCAGCCGTGACGCACGGCCCAGAGTGCACTGCTTTGGGGAAACTCGAGCCCCGCCCTCTGACTATGATGGGGACATGTCTGATTGCAATGTGGTTATTTTTGAAGACATTTGAAACAAGTGATCTCCTGTATTAATTTTTAAAAAATGTAAAGAAAAAAAAGAGGTAAAATGTTAACCTAAGAGATCTTAATGGGAACAGTATTATCTGGTGGAAAACAGTTAAAGCAGCCAAAGGGAGAATAAAGGACCATTAGGGAGGAATTTTTTTTAATAAAAAAGGAAAATCAATGAAAGAAATGAGACTAAAAGGGAAAATTTCTTGTGAGGATCATTCAGAAAAACGTACTGGAAAAAGGTACTGATATGGGAAAGGGGAAATGAAAACCAGTTAAATGTTAAAATTACAGAAAGGAAAAGAGAAGGAAAAGGGGAAGGGAAGTAGGAAAAAAGGGAAGGAAAGAAAGAAACAAAAAAAAGAAAGAAAGGAGTAATGGTCCATTATGAAAGAAAAATATAGCTAGCTACCAAATTTCCCCAATCCCTGTGGGGACCAAGATGGCACCTATGGAATAAAAGGCAAGGGATGAGAAGCTGGGGGTGGGAGAAGAGGGGTGGACACAGTACTTTGCCATGATAGAAGATGCTAGGGCCAGAGGAGCAAGGAAAGCAAAAAACCTCCCAGGGAAAACAAAATTCAAAATGCTAGAAGAGTCAGGAAAAGTACCAAACACAAAAGATACATAAACAAGTATCTTCAAAACAGAAACAGCTAAAATTTTACGAGTGACAGTTTCATGATGGGTTACTGAAATGAACTACAGTATCAGAAAGCTAATTTTGAGACTGATGTCTAGAAAGACATCACTCTCACCTTCAAAATATCTGTTGTTACTATTGTCACATACAGAAACCATACTAAAGAGGTTAGAGACTGACTCAGCAAGAGAATTATATTCTTAGGTAACTTGTGGACCTTCAAAATGTTTCTTGCATTTTATGCAATTATAATTTGGAGAAAAAAATGCTACTGAGATTTTTTCAATCACTAAAAAAAATTTCAAGATGGAACCAGGCAAAAAAGAGTTCAAATCCAGACTTCAGTCTTTGATAGGAAAATGTCCTTTAAGGAAAAAGTTAAAAGATATTTTTAAAAGTTTTTAAGTAAGTCTCTCCAAGCCTTGATTTCATTCTTCAACTATAAAACGGGCACCAGAAAAGCTACTGTTAAAGACATTGAGCATAAAGCAAGTAAACATGAAACTTCTGGGTCAAAGACTGGATCTAGTAGCCACAAAAAATAGTACATGAAATATGTGTTTAGGCAACATAAAATGAAATGTACTAATATTTTATCCTTCACTAACATTTGTCTTTTGGGGAAAAAAAGTACAATGAGTACCTACTATGTGCCAGACACTCTTCCTGATATATTGGTGAGAAAATAATAAAAAAATTCCTTCCTTCCTAGACTTTATATGCCACTGGGGGAAAAAAAAAATGTGTTCAATAAATGATACAATATGTTTAGAACCTAATACTTATTACAGAAAAAAAGTAAAACAAAATAGGGTAGAATAAGCAACTGACCTCTTTTATGTGAGACATTCAAGTACAAGCGCTACTCAGCACAAATAACTGATGTAAGGAAGTAGCAATTTGGATTCCTGCAAGTAAATTTTTGATGTTTGATACATGGATGGCACTTTGTTATTGTTATCCAAAAGTTTAAATAAGCTATGTTTGCTGTAAGAATCTTACCTTGAAATATCCTAACAACTGTATTCCATTTTCATATTATTCCTAATATGAAAGAATAATAGAAAATCTATTTTGCCAATCTGAAGAAAATGAAAACACTAATTCAAAAAGATAGATGCACTGTAATGTTCATAGCAGCTTTATTTATAATAGTCAAGATATGGTAGCAACCTAAGTGTTTATCAACAGATGGATGGATAAAGACGTGTACACACACACACACACACACACACACACACACAATGGATATTAACCATAAAAAGAATGAAATGTTGCCATTTGCAACAACATAGATGGACCTGGAGGGTATTACACTTAGTGAGGTAAATCAGAGAAAGAAAAACAAATACTATATGCTTTTATTTATATGTGGAATATAAAAAATAAAACAAATAAATGAATATACCAAAACAGAAAGAGATTTGCAGATATAGAGAACAAACAAGTGGCTACCGTGAAAAGAGGAAAGTGGGAAGGGGCAATACGAAGGTAGGAAATTAAGAGATATGAACTACTATATATAAAGTAAATAAGCTACAAAGACATTAGCACAGGGAATATAGTCAATATTTTATAATAACTTAAATGAAGTACAACTATATACATACTGAATCACTATGTTACATAGCTGAAACTAATATTATAAATTAATTATACTTCAAGTAAAGTAATCAATTTAAAAAATAAGTAAAACACAGCCATTTCTTTTGACCTCGCAGCAATAGTACTGATTAAGGCCATGTTCATTATCAGTCTTCAGAGGCTGTCCTTAAGACATTCCCCATCTCCCTCTTGTCTTATTTTACCTATTTTCTCTTGCCTGTTTTTGCCATTAGAACAAAAACTCTGCAAAGACAGAGATTTTTGTTTTTTGTTTTTTTTTCACTGCAGTATCCCTTGTCCTAGTATTGCCTGACATGTAAGAAGTTCTTGGTGCATGGCTGAATGAATGAAAGGAAGTAATTAAGAACTGCTTTTAGAAAGGAACCACCATTTGGGAAATCATTAAGATACTTCCATAATTAATAAAAGGCCTGGAATTCAGAGATTAGACATTTGTGGTTTCAAGTACTTAAAATACTGAAGGTGTGTGACATATAACAAAACACTGCAGAGGCTTGTGAATGGGAGCAAATCACTTATCAAGGGAGCTGCCCAGCTTCTGACATAAATAAATGGTGGTTTTATCATTTTCTACTCATGACTGAGCACATTTGTATGCAGCAAGCTATTTGCTAGAGTAGTGCAAGAACTATTTCCCTAGGTCAGGAAGATTCCCCTGGAGAAGGAAATGGCAACCCACTCCAGTATTCTTGTCTGGAAAATCTCATGGACGGAGGAGCCTGGTAGGCTACACCCCATGGAGTCTCAGAGAGTTGGACACAAATGAACAACTAACAGACAGTGTAAGAACTGGAGAGTCAAGATCTCAGGATGCAGCCCTCTTACTCTATAAAAGAGATTTTAATATAATAAAATCTAGTCCCTAATCTAACAATACAGAGCAGCCTGGTGAAGTGGTCAGAGCATAGAAATGGCTTAAACTGAGTGAGTGACCTAGACAGGTCACTGCATTTTCCATGCAGTTTCCTCACAGATAAAAAGGGAAAGACAGTAACATCAGTAAATAACAGTACCTATATCTCACCAAATTATTTTTAGGACCAAGTGAAGTAATGTATATTTAACTGCTTTAAAAACTGAAAAAGAACAAAAAAGATAATCTCAAAATATAAACTATGGTTAATATTCAGAAAAATTCCAGGTTTATGCAAGACTTGGAATTATATTCTTATTTATATTTAAGGATGTAATTCTGAATGAATCCTTACTTTTCATATCTGGTTAACTCCATCATTGTGATGATAAAATTGCTTATTTTCAAAAATTTTAAAAAACAAACAAATCTTATATATACCTTCCTGGATGTCAACATTCTTTAAAACATTCTTTTCTTTTAAAGAATGTCATTCATTCTTTAAAAGAAAGAAAAGACAGAAAAACAATAAAATGTTTCAAAATCAAATCAAATGTATAGCTGGCAGAAGGATAGACACTACAGATCAATGGGAGAGCCCGGCAATAAACCCATATGTCTACTGTCATCTGATTTCCAACAAGGATGCCAAAACCATTCAGTGAGGAACAAATGTGTGGCTATGGTTTTTTCAGTGGTCATGTATGGATGTGAGAGTTGGACTGTGAAGAAAGCTGAGCGCTGAAGAATTGATGCTTTTGAACTGTGGTGTTGGAGAAGACTCTTGAGAGTCCCTTGGACTACAAGGAGATCCAACCAGTCCATCCTAAAGGAGATCAGTCCTGGGTATTCATTGGAGGGACTGATGTTGAAGCTGAAACTCCAATACTCTGGGCACCTGATGCAAACAGCTGACTCATTTGAAAAGACCCTGATGCTGGGAAAGACTGTGGGCAGGAAGAGAAGGGGACGACAGAGGATGAGACAGCTGGATGGCATCACCGACTCGATGGACATGGGTTTGGGTGGACTCCGGGAGTTGGTGATGGACAGGGAGGCCTGGCGTGCTGCAGTTCATGGGGTCACAGAGAGTCGGACACGATTGAGAAATGAACTGAACTGAACTGACTGAACAGTCTTTTCAACAAATGATGCTAGGACAACTAAACAGCCACATACAAAAGAAGGAAGTCTGATCCTTACCGTCACATCAAATACCAATATTAGCTATTGATAAAAACAAAGACCTAAGAGTAAAAACTAAAACTATAAAAATTTTAGAAGACAACATAGGGGTAAAATCTTCATGACCTTGGATGTGGCACAAAGGATTTTAAAATATATCAAAAGCACAAGCAACAAAAGAAAAAAATAAATAAATTGGCCTTTGTTAAAATTAATCACTTTTGTGCTTCAAAGGACACCATCAATAAAGTAAAATGACAACCAACAGAATGGGGAAAAATGTTTGCAAACTATACATCTGATAAGGGACTTTATCTAGAATATACAAAGAACTCTTATAATTCAATAATAAAAAAACTAAAGACCCAATTAAAAACAGGTGAAAGTTCATCGCAGCACTGTTTATAATAGCCAGGACATGGAAGCAACCTAGATGCCCATCAGCAGATGAATGGATAAGGAAGCTGTGGTACATATACACCATGGAATATTACTCAGCCATTAAAAAGAATTCATTTGAACCAGTTCTAATGAGATGGATGAAACTGGAGCCCATTATACAGAGTGAAGTAAGCCAGAAAGATAAAGAACATTACAGCATACTAACACATATATATGGAATTTAGAAAGATGGTAACGATAACCCTATATGCAAAACAAAAAAAGAGACACAGAAATACAGAACAGACTTTTGAACTCTGTGGGAGAAGATGAGGGTGGGATGTTGCGAAAGAACAGCATGTATATTATCTATGGTGAAACAGATCACCAGCCCAGGTGGGATGCATGAGACAAGTGCTCGGGCCTGGTGCACTGGGAAGACCCAGAGGAATCGGGTGGAGGGGGAGGTGGGAGGGGGGATCGGGATGGGGAATACGTGTAAATCTATTGCTGGTTCGTGTCAATGTATGACAAAACCCACTGAAAAAATAAATAAATTAATTAATTAAAAAAAAAAATAAAAACAGGTGAAAGAGCTAAACAGATAATTTCTCCAAGGAAGATACATACATGGATAATAAGTATATGGAAAAATACTTGACATCATTAGTTAACAGAGAAATGCAAATCAAAACCACTGGGATGGTTAACATCAAAAAATCAGATAACGAGTATTGATGAGAATGTGGAGAAGCCAAGGCTTTCATATACTGCTAGCAGTAATGTCAAATGGTGCAGTCACTTTGGAAAAAGCAGATCTTCAAACACAGAGTTACTACATGACCCAGCAGTACTCATCCCAGGCATACACCCAAGAGAAATGAGAACATACACCCTCACATAAAGTTGTACACAGTGTATACAGTAGCATTATTCATAATGACCAGGGAAAGGAAAAAACCCAAATGTTCATCAAGTGATGAGTGGATAAAACAATGTGGTATAGATTTTAAATGTATATTACTCAGCCATAAAAAGAAAGTTCGGAATACATGGTACAATAGGGATGAACCTCGAAAACATTATGCTACAGGAAAAGAAGCCAGTCACAATAGACTATACATATTACATGATTCACTTCATGGGAAATGTCCAGAGCAGGTGAATCTATAGAGGTGAGAAGATCAGTGGTTGCTCAGGACTGAGGCATAGGAAGGGAACAGCTAAGGTATGGGGTTTATTTTTGAGGTGATATTCTAAATGTTCAAAGATAGACTGTGGTTACGGTTGCACATAGGTGTAAATATACTAAAAACTATTGGACTGTACATTTTAAAACATGTAAGTTGAATTGTATGTGAAACTAGATCTCAGTAGCACTGTTAAAAAAGCAAATGTATATAACTTAGTTTTTACAAATTTCAGAAAAAGATTCTTTTCTCTCCCTCTTTTTTCAATCTCTCTAAAAATTAATTTACCACACAGCCTATCTGGGTTATTACTTTTTTAAAAGATGTCCTTTCATTGTCTTTGTTGTGATTATGTAAAGTGTGACAGATAATAGCACTTAAAAATGGCTAAATATAAATATTTAAAGCTAAATAATCTATTTTCTTCCTTATTTCTGAAACATATGCCAATGAGCTCTTTAAACCTTGACCAGTATCGTTCAGTAAGGGTGCACAATGTGATTGTAGCAATAATCATAATAATCTCCATAACACTGATGACAATAACAATGCTATCTATTAATAATGTCAATTAAGTGTTCACTTTGCTAGGGAGTTAACATGAATAATCTCATTTATTCTTTACAATAATAATCCCAAGAGGTAGATGTCATTTTTATCTCAATTTCACAGGTGAAGAAATCAAAATTTTGAGAGGTTACCTAGCTGGACCAGGAGCAACTGGTGTAGGTGGGATGTGCACTCAGATAACAGAACTCAAGATCTTAACCACCTTGATACACTCCTTGGATAATATTGTATACACAAAAATCATGTAACACATATACAGAGTTGCAACTTTTAAAACTGCAAATTATGTCTCCAAGTCATGTAAAGGGAAAGATCTAATTCACTAAAAGTTGAACAAAAAAATAAAAATTTCACAGTTGGAAGGAACACCATAAATCATTTATTTTGATGACAATGTCACAGAAGTAACAAAACTGAGGATTTGGGGACTTTTGTCTAATGCTTACAAAATAAGGAAATCTCAATAGTGATGCTTTTCCTATGGTTAAGACTAATTTAAAACTCATTCATTCATTCACTTATTCATTAAGCCATTTTTCATCTCAGTCAACAATTGTATATTAAATGTCAGCTACGTGCTGAGTTACAGACCCTAGAAAGTCAAAGAGGAATATGACAGTTCTAGTTCTCAAGGGGCTCACAGTCTGGGAGGGAGGTGGTCTTAAGTATTACATGTAAACTAATATCTAGAACATAATGTGATAAGCAACACTGAATATACATGGTAGGGAGTTATGAGTCTGTTGGAAAGGTTAGGGAAACCTTCACCAAGAAAATCATTAACAAATAAATTGTTCTTTTCCAGGAAGAGGGTAGAGAAATTTAACATGGAATGGTCAGAAATTGCAAGTACTTTAAAACTGACTGGAACAAAGCCACTGAAAGTGGGAGATTGTTATTAGCATGTCTCTTTATTCTGATGTTCTGACATCTGGGCTTTACAGACCCTGGAAAGTCCAACCAATCCACAGCTTCCCCGCCCTGCCCCATACACACCCTCACCTCCTCTCTCTACCAGGCATTTATACTCCTGGCCAGTATTTCCCTGCCCTTATCACCCTAGGGCCAGGTACAAGACAACTTAGAACAGCCCCCTACACCCCAAAGTTCGCTAAAGTTATTAAAACCAGCAATCCTAAGCCTGCTTACCTGTCCTGTCTGCCCTTCCACCCAAGTCACAATAGACTTGCCCACACTCCCTACTGCCACCCCACTTCTGCTTCTTGACTAACCCTGGTGCTTCCCCCCATGGCCCTGTGTGGGATCGCATGCCCCTTCCTCTTCAGAACTGTAAATACCTTTTCAATAGCAACCTGTCTCCTGATCTGCAGACTTTACCATACATGAATAATAATAAAACCTACATTTTAAAACAGAGATACGGTAAGTTCTACTTCATAACTAGAAAGGGCTAAGATAGTATATGGCCTTGTCTGTCTTACTGAGGCATTTTAAACTACTCAGCAAACACTGGAAGCAAAAGAATGGTTACAAGAAGGAGCATACCATGATAGGAATGACATTAAAAAAGAAAATTACTCAGGTAGCAGTGTGCTTACTGAAGTGGAGGGAAGTCATTCTGAATGTAAGGAAACTAGGTAGAAAATTACTGTATAAAATAGGAAGTGGAGAAAATCTCGAGACCTTTTTTTCTGTTCTTACACTGTTTCGTCTATTCCCCCACATAGAAACTAGAGATACTGCCAAAACACATCAGATCGTGTCCTCTGCTCAAACTTGTCAATGGCCTCTACTTCACTCAGCGGAAAAGCCAAAGTCCTTACTGTCCTTACTGTGGCATGCACTGCCACAGTCTTTCTTCCCATCCCTTATCGACTTAATCTCATCTCCTGCTGTGCTCCCCATGGTCAGTCTGCTCCAGCCACACTGTGCCCCAAGCTCTCCCAGCACACCAGGCACTGCAACTCTGGAAATTGCTATTCCCTTGACTGAGATTGCTAAATGACTCATACCTTCTTCAAGTCTATATTCAATGTACAGCCTTCCCTGTCCACTCCCTTTAAAAACTACAAATTCCCCCACTTCCTGGAGAATCCTATTTCCTTCCCTGCTTGATTTTTCTCCCATAGCACTTACCATCATTGGCCATATTTAACATTTTACTTATTTATTCTGTTCATGGCTTGACTGGTGGCTCAGACAGTAAAGAATCTGGAAGCAATGCAGGAGACCCAGGTTTGATCCCTGGGTTGAGAAGATCCCCTGGAGAAGGAAATGGCTACCCACACTAGTATTCTTGCCTGGAGAATTCCATGGACAGAGGAGCTTGGTGGGCTACAGTCCACCAAAGAATGCAAAGAGTCAGACACAACTGAGCAACTTTCACTTTCACTTTTCATTCTGTTCATGATCTGTCTCCCTCCATCAGTATGTCATCTCTACAAGGACAAGGTTTATTGCTTGTTCTGTTCATTGCTGTATCTCCATAATCTGCTCAGTACATAATGGGTACCCCACAAATAGCTGCTGAATGAATGAATGAATTCATCTAAATATCTGTATAGAAGTTGGTGCGGGTGTTAAGAGAATGAACAGTAAGAATGGGTTACAAGTCTTAATTATTTAAAAGTTCTCATAGGGAAGAAGAGAATTCATGGTTGGAAAAGGAATAAAATGGAAGAAGCTGCCTTGGGTACCCTTTGTCTTCTAACTCCAGGTCTTATGGTTTATCCTTATTTAACCCTGCATATCTTCTAAAACAAGAGTTCTTCATTTTTGTCTTATGCTTGGGTCCTCTTTTGGCAGCCTGATAAAATCTAAAAACCATTCTCAGAGCAATGTTTTTAAATGCATAAAACACATAGGATTGCAAAGGAAAGTATTTTGAAATATAATTATCAAAGTATTTTAAGCTGTAATATAAAAACATAATTTGCATCTTCACTAAGATCTAGCAGCTGATTTAATAACTCCTATATTTTTAAAATGGTAATGGCTGTAAATAATATTTTACAACCTCTACAACTGTAATGTGACACAAAAATATTTGTCATTTCTAATGATTGCAAAGTCAAGGTATAGCTACTACAGTGGTTTACTGCTTATATTCCCAGGGATTCGTTCATTCAGAGATTAGTGAAAGTAAGTACATGATTTTTTGTTTCACATCCAAGTTCAGACTCCTCTGATTCTGTTCCCCAAAACCTTAGGGGTCTATAGAAAACAGGATAAGAATTCCTCCTCTATGATCAATCTCAGGCAATATTCAAATGGGAAGGAGAGGATCAAAACTAAGTACCCTTCAATGCATACAATGGAATACTACTCAGCCATAAAACATAATGAAATAATGCCATTTGCAGCAATATGGATGGATCTAGAAATTACCATACTAAGTGAAGTAAGTCAAAAAGAGAAAGACAAATCACCATATGATATCATTTATATGTGGAATCTAAAATATGACATCAATGAATTTATCTATGAAACAGAAACAGACTCACATAGAATATAGACTTGTGGAGGGGGAGAATGGGGGAAGGATGGATTGGGAGCTAGGGGTTAGCAGATGAAAACTATTAGAAAAAAATATTTTTCCAGGGAACTATTCATTATCCTGGGATAAACCATAATGGCAAAGAATATGAAAAGGAATGTATATACATGTATAAACTCAATCACTTTGCTATACAGCAGAAATTTACACTACATTGTAAATCAACTGTACTTAAGTAAATGTTAAAATAAAATAGAAAATAAGTACCTTTCTGTTCCCTCAGTATCAGAAAAGAAGACAGAAAACAAACAGAAGTGAAACAAAACTATTTTTCAAAATTCCTTTAACTGTAGATAATCTTTATCATGTAATACTTAGAGGCTAGACCTAAAAATGCAAGTATTTCTGAATGTTAGAATATCAAGATGAATGAATTTCACTAATAGGACAAATGTTTACTTTCTAACATTGATGAGAAATCCAAAAGCACAGAAGACTCAAAATCAGTGCACAGATCCATGGCAGGGGGAAGGGAGTATGCTGGGATGAGTCAATAGGAAGAAAGAAGACAAATTTTGAAATTTAGATTTATACCACCCTGTTTATCTTTCTCTCTTCCCTAAAAAGTAAAAGCTATGTTTCAAAATTCTTTATGTTCTCTTCACAGTCCCTGCAGGCAGCTTAGCAAGAATTATGGTTTGGAATTCTTCTTATCCTGATTGTCATCTCTAGCTTTTGGCAACAAAGTTGGAAAATACTTCATACCAGATGCCCTTTTTGGATATTCACAATTCATGTTAGCATTCAAAATATTCTAGAGTCCTGTAATAGACAAATTTGCTTAACGTCATTTAATCCAGTATTTCTCAACCTTTTTGATGTTTTTTTTTCCCCCAGTTGTTAGAAATGTATTAATTTTTTCTTCCAGTTTTATTGGGATATAATGAACATGTAGCACTTTACAAGTTTAAGGTGGTCAGCATAATGGATTTGACTTATATCTGGAAATTACTACCACAATAAGGTTAGTGACCTTCGGTCTTCTCATGTAGATACAAAATTAAAAAAAAAATAGAAAAAAAATTTTTTTTCCTTGTGAGAATTCAGGATTCATGCTCTTAACCTTGACTTAACTTACAGCAGTGTTAGCTATATTTATCATGTGGTACATTACATTCCTAGTACTTATTATCTTATAACTGGAAGCTCACACCTTTTGAATACCTTTATCCTAATCCTCCTCTTATACCTCCTCCTGCCTCTCATAACCACAAATGTGATCTCTTTTTCTATGAATTTGTTTTTAAAGAATAATTCACCTGCAATACTATGTTATTTCCTGGTATACAGCATAGTGATTCAATACTTCTATGCATTTCAAAATGATCACCATAGTAAGGCTAGTTACCATGTCACCCTACAAAGATATTACGTAATTACTGACTATAGTCACACGGTACATTTTATACCCATGACTCATTCATTTTGTAACTAGAAGTTTGTACCTCTTAATCTCCCTCACCTATTTCTGTCTTCCCCCAATCCTGTTCTCCCCTCTGGCAACCACCTGTTTGTTCTCTGTATCTATGACTCTGTTTTGCTGTGTTTGTCCATTTGGTGTGCTTTTTCAGATTCCATATATGAGTGAAATCATGCAGCATTTGTCTTTTTCTGCCTGATTTCACTTAGCACAATACCTTTCAGGTCCACCCATGACTTAGCACAACACACTCTAGGCCCACTCATGTTGTTCCAAATGGCAAGATTTCTTTTTATCTTTTTAATGGCTCATATTCCATAGTGTATATGGTCCACATCCATTCACCTATTGATGAGCATTTAAGGTTGCTTCCATATCTTGACTATTGTAAATAATGCCATTCTGAACATGAGGTGCATGGATATATCTTTTCAAATTAGTGTTTCAGTATTTTTGAATCTTATTTGAACACAAACTTTTTTCTATTTGATACATATGTCTTTCATGGCCACTAGAAGACTTTATTCCAGTTAATGGTTGTGCAGGGACTGCCTTCTACAAGGACACAAGTTCCTTTGGCTCAGGAAAAATCTGTTGTTCATCTTTTCATTGTCAATCTAGACACCTAGATGGTTTGTAAACGTTGTTTGATGGCTGGTGGGTTGGCTGTTTGAATCACAAATCAGAGAGATAAAAAGAAATGCTTTGAGCCAAGTTCACTGTCTGTATTACCTCTACAACTTGAAAGGAGCCTTCAGAAGCCTGATGAAGTGAGGTTAACAGCAGGAAAGGAGAACAAAGGATAAATGGCTGTTATCAGTAAACTTCTCCCTGAAAGACTACGTGCACAGTTAAAGTAAAGTAACAGTGCTATCCTAATTAAGAAAAGGAAGACATATTTCTATTCTAATCATTTCCACAGCTTTGAAATTAGAAAGATTATGTCATTGATGATTTAATCAGCACCTCATTTGCATTTCACGTAAGATTAAATGGGACATCTCAGGAAGTGTCACGTTTCCTAGCAGTACATTATGATAATTAACAGGAAGGCTTAAAGGCCAAAACTGGGATCAATCCCAAAGCATTTATAAATGTAACCTTTAATGGCTTGGATCACATTTATAGGAGATAATAAATTAGTAAATAGATATTCATAGAGTTACAGGTTTAAGGGAAAAAAAAGTATTAGTAGTTGTATTTCAACTCTTCAAGATTTTAAAGAATTTTTTTTTCACAGTCTATTTGTTTTTGGATCCCAATCAACTAATTCCACCCACTTCTGAATCCCCAATGCAGAACTAACAAGAAAACAACATATGCTGATTACAGCAGGATAATACATAGCATTTTTGTTTTTACAAAACCTGATTACAAAAAAAAAGATCAAAATTAAAATTAACATTGAAGGAGCTGAATAAGGGTCCATTATGATCAGACTGCTTTCTTTAAGTAGTCAATAACTTTACCGAGGTATTCAAATACACAAAAAAGCTGACAGATGCCCAAATAACACTGTTTAAACTCAAGACTGAATGCTTTCTTGGTATTCCTATCTCTAACTTTTGAGAGTAGAAGTTATTTATGTGTACCTAAAACTTAAACTGATAGCTCAGGAAGAACATTTATATAATGAATATGGTAAATAGGCTTTGGTGTTTTAACATGTTTCTGTATAACTGAAACTAACACAACATTGTTAATGAACTATATTCCAATATAAAACAAAAATTCAAAAATAAATAGAGACCCTGCTATCACAAATTTGTTTATAGTAAACTACTTAACTCTTCAAGCCCATATACAAATCATCAAGTTCTACAAGTTCTCCTTTCCAATAGTATATTCAAAATCTCCCACTGGTACCATCTAATGCTGGTTATGAGTCCAGGGTCTCAAAATTTCTAATGTGAATTATTTTATCCTCCTCCAAAAAATTTTTCACATGGTAGTCAGAATGGTATTTTTAAAATACAAATTTGATCATATTGACCCCTTATTTAAGATTTTCCATAGAACTTCCCATTGTATTTGAGTAGGTACAAACTAGTTAATGTGGCCTCTATAACCTGCCTAATAAACGATCTCTTCAGTCACTCTGTAGACAACCCTCCTCTTCACACTCTAAGCATGAATCAAACTGAACTTCTCTGAATTCCTAGAATATCCAACACCACCGTTCAAAAGTATCAATTCTTTGGCGCTCAGCTTTCTTTATAATCCAACTCTCACATCCATACATAACTACTGGAAAGACCACAGCTTTGACTAGACGGACCTTTGTTGGTAAAGTAATGTCTCTGCTTTTTAATATGCTGTCTAGGTTGGTCATAGCTTTTCTTCCAAGGAGGAAGCATCTTTTAATTTCATGGCTGCAGTCACCATCTGCAGTGATTTTGGAGCTCCCCAAAATAAAGTCTGTTACTGTTCCCATTGGTTCCCCATCTATTTGCCATGAAGTGATGGGACCAGCCATGATCTTAGTTTTCTGAATGTTGAGCTTTAAGCCAACTTTTTCACTCTTCTCTTTCACTTTCATCAAGAGGCTCTTTAGTTCTTCTTCGCTTTCTGCCATAAAGGTGGTGTCATCTGCATATCTAAAGTTATTGATATTTCTCATTTCTCCCGGCAATCTTGATTCCAGCTTGTGCTTCATCCAGCTCAGCATTTTCCATGATGTACTCTGCATATAAGTTAAGTAAACAAGGTGATAATATACAGCCTTGACATACTCCTTTCCCAATTTGGAACCAGTCTGTTGTTCCATGTCCAGTTCTAACTGTTGCTTCTTGACCTCCATACAGATTTCTCAGGACGCAGGTCAGGTGGTCTGGTATTCCCATCTCTTTAAGAACTTCCCACAATTCATTGTGATCTACACAGTCAAAGGCTTTGGTATAGTCAATAAAGCAGAAATAGATGTTTTTCTGGAACTCTCTTGCTTTTTCAATAATCCAGCAGGTGTTGGCAATTTGATCTCCAGTTCCTCTACCTTTTCTGAATCCAACTTGAATATCTGGAAGTTCACGGTTCACATATACTGTTGAAGCCTGGCTTGGAGAATTTTGAACATTACTTGGCTAGCATGTGAGATGAGTGCAATTGTGCAGTAGTTTAAATATTCTTTGGCATTGCAGTTCTTTGGGATTGGAATGAAAATGAACCTTTTCCAGTCCTGTGGCCACTGCTGAGTTTTCCAAATTTGCTGGCATATTGAGTACAGTACTTTCAGAGCATCATCTTTTAGGATTTGAAACAGCTCAACCGGAATTCCATCACCTCCATTAGCTTTGTTTGTAGTGATACTTCCATGTCTTGGCCATTGTAAATGATGATGCAGTGAACATGGGGATGTGGATATGTTTACAAGTTAGTGTCTCTGTTTCCTTTGGAAAAACACCTTGAAGTGCAATTGCTGGAACACATGGTAGTTCTATTTTTAACTTCTTGAGGACCATCCATACTGTTTTTCAAGGTGGCTGCACAAATTTATACTCCTACCAAGGTGCACAAGAGTACTCTTTTCTCTACGTCCTTGCCAATACTTGTTATTTCTTATCTTTTGATAATAGCCCTTCTGACATGTATGAGGTGACATCTCATTGCTTTAATCTGTTTTTCCCTGATAATTAGTGATATTGAGCACTTCTTCATGTACCTGTTGGCCATCTTCAAGTCTTTTTGGAAAAATGTCTTAATCTTCTGTTTTTTTAATCAAACTTTTTTTTTTTGCTATTGAATTCCATGAGTTCTTTACATATTTCGTATAACCATTCTAAAATATCATTTTCAATATCACAAAATATATTTTTTGTGTCAAATAAGAGTGTACTCTAAATATAATGTGCTAAAGCAAGAATTATAATGCTACTATACAATAACAGACTTTTCCAGTTAGGTTATAATCACAAATAAAATGGGAAAAAGAGGGAGGTGGGGGGAAGAAGTTCCATGATCAGAGGACAGTGTGATACCCCTAGAGAATCACACACTGAGGAGTTCTCAGCCAGCTAAGCTGGCCCCCTCATCCTCCTCTACTGCTTTGGCTTAGTTCTCCCGGCCTCACTGAGGCTTCCCCTTTGCCTCCAGGCCAACTTTACGTGAGACATTTATACTCAATCCAGTTCACAGACCTATTCCTACCCTGGCCTATTTACCATCTGCTGTCCAGATAATCAGTCTTTTAAGATCAGAGAGTATATCTCGTTTTCCTTTTCTTTTTTTAAATGCAACAG
Source organism: Cervus canadensis (assembly GCF_019320065.1). NCBI lineage: Eukaryota > Metazoa > Chordata > Mammalia > Artiodactyla > Cervidae > Cervus > Cervus canadensis. The sequence goes on along the minus strand of NC_057398.1, from coordinate 42,425,645 downwards.
CTTATCACAGTATAATGTATTAGAAGACTGCATGAGATGGCTCAATTACCGTATTTGGAGGACCTTCAATGCAGAATGCTAGAGAAACATTTGAATATATTAAAAAAAAAAAAAAAAAAAAAACTTCTGGAAAAGAATTAACCATAAAGAGAATGAGTACTAAAGAAATTTCCCTGGTTGACTGTCCAAAGAGATCTAGATGATTGTTTAGACCTTACCAATAGAGACCCATCTTGTTCAGACAGAGATGTGAGCCTAAATGATTTCAGTAGTTTGCCAACAGAACTGTCTCATAAAAATGGCAAAATCTTCTTGAAAGAAAAGATATATACGTACACAGTGGAAATTCTGTTAACTAAGGTCCAGCTGACAGACTGTCCGGATTACTCAATGCTATACACTCATTCTCTTTGTAATACACATTGATTGGTGGTATAAACACACAGACATCCCAGTAGTATGCTACTTTCTATTAGCATATCTCTCAAAGATCTGTACAAGCAGTCCTACTTATCATCTGAGAACTTCAAAAGCAAATTATGATATAAGAGAATGTTAGCCCTCATTAGGTTTTGAAAGCTGTGAGACAAAACAAGCACAGATTTGGATGAAAATGGACTCTCCAAGATGAAACTTAGGAAATATGCTGGAAGCAAGTTGGTTTAAGGAAGAGCTTATACATGAGATTAGAATTAAACTAGGCAGATACCCAGAAAAAAGTCTTATCAATACTGTTCTCCATCATTATTCCTTTAAAAAAGATTGGCAGTTCCTTTTTCAAAGTATCCTGAGCCTCAGCCTGGTGGGGAAGGGGACAGTCTAATTTGAAAACAAGACTATAAACCCTGCGGTGCCTCCTCCAAGTCCCTTGGTGTCCTTATTCATTTGGAAAAACCCAAAGCTTTTTTGTGATTTTTTTTTTCTTTTTGCTACTTCAAAGAATGAAAAGAGGTCCAAGTTAAACTATCTTAAGTACATCAAAGAGCCTTTGACTAGGATAGAAGACCCCAGGGCATTAGAAATGGCTTTCTTTCTAGGACTATTTTATTTGAAGAGAATGAAGTCTTCCTAACTTTCTCCAGGACCATGTTAACATAGAGGTAGTATTTATTTTGTTGCATAAAGAAGATAGGGCTTCCCAGGTGGTTCAGTGGTAAAGAACTCGCCTGCCAGTGCAGGGGACATGGGTTTGATCCCTGGGTTGGGAGGAGCCTCTGGAGGAGGAAACAGCAATCCATTCAGTATTTTTGACTGAAAAATCCCAAGGACAGAGGAGCCTGGTAAGGCTATAGTCCTGGGGTCCAAAAGAGCTGGACACAACTGAGCACATACACATAAAGAAGACAGGATTAATGTCAAACTGGAACAAAGAGATAACTTATTTTTTCCCAAGGTTGAGGAATACTGGCTTAGGGCCTTATTTTGAGCTTTAGAAAGTAGGAGCACAACTGGAAAGCAAAGAGGAAGTTAGTTCCAAAGGTAGCCTGAGGCATTAGCCCAAAGAAATGACAATATTGACCAAAGTCCTAGGATATCTACATAAAGAATCTTAGTGCTTATTGCCCATAATAATAATAATAATCACATTGCTAATGAATTCTTGGAAGTAGAATGGGGAATGAGAAATTTAACTGAGAGAGGCATATTCCAGCTAAGTAGAATAGTAGAGTAAGTTTCATTGAGAAGGTTATATTTGAGTGGAGACTTGAAGAAGGTGAGGGAGTAAGACATGTGGCTCCCTGGGGGGAACAGCATTCCAGGCAGAAAGGACAACCAGAATAAATGCCTGAGCATAAGAGCATCCCGATCCAGGGGTCATATGCTTGGCCTAGAGTGGGAAGATCCGGTATTCTTGCCTGGAGAATCCCAGGGACAGAGGAGCCTGGCGGGCTACAGCCATGGGGTCACAAAGAGTTGGACACGACTGACCGACACAGCACACAGAGACCTCTCTCGTATCACACTGATCGTATCACAAGAACACTCAGCCATTTGCCACAGATAATGTTGCTTGTTTAAAGATCTGCATAAAATAACTAAAAATAACAAAGACTCAAAATTCAGTGTGATTTGATACGGGTAAAGAACCCACCTGCCGATGTTTCGAGAGAACAGCATGAATATTATCTATAGTGAAACAGATCACCAGCCCAGGTGGGATGCATGAGACAAGTGCTCGGGCCTGGTGCACTGGGAAGACCCAGAGGAATTGGGTGGTGAAGGAGGTGGGAGAGGGGATCGGGATGGGGAATACATGTAACTCCATGGCTGATTCATGTCAATGTATGACAAAACCCACTGCAATGTTGTGAAGTAATTAGCCTCCAACTAATAAAAATAAATGAAAAAAAAAAAAAAAAGAACCCACCTGTCAATGCAGGAGATGCAAGAGACCTGGGTTTAATCCCTGGGGCCCCTGGATCCCCTGGAAATCCCCTGGAGAAGGGAATGGCACCCACCAGTACTCTCCTATGCCTGGGAAATCCCATGGACAGAGGAGCCTGGCAGGCTTCAGTCCATAGGGTCGCAAAGAATCAGACACGACTGAGCAACTGAGCACTACTAAAGAATTATCAGCAGAGAGGAGGTCAACGTGGTTTATCAAAATTTCAAAAACCTGGCCATGGATCTTCTAATGCAACTATGTTCATAAAAACATATGAGGGACTTCCCTGGTGGTCCAGTGGCTAAGACTGTGTGCTCCCAATGCAGAGGACTTGGGTTAGGGAACTAAATCCCACATGCCATAACTAAGACCAGGCACAGTCAAATAAATAGTGGAAAAACAAACAAACAAAAAAAAACATAGATGAGAAGATTCAATACCATAAAGTTCCTTCCCATCACTGAACCATTAATGTTATGTCTATGGGTCTTTCCCTAAGAGGAACCTCCTACTTAATGTTGTAGGCTTTGGAATTAGAGTTCAAATCTAGGAGTTCAAGTCTTTCACTTAATTTCAAGTCTTTCACCTAATGTGTGACATTAGGCCAGACACTGACATTCTCTCAGGACCTCAGTTTCCTCATCTGTATGTTGGAATAAATCATAATATTCTCATGGGATTGCTGGGAGAATTAGATGATTAAATGGATTTTAGCACAGGGCTTGGCAAATATAAATGCTTAATAAACAATGGATAGTTATCTATCACTACCTGTCCCCTTTAGAAAGTCATACTTGTTTAAATGGCTCAATTAACGATTTTAAGTATAGCAAAACTGGCAATTTCAGATCTTCTAATAAAGGAACTAGACTGATATATGGTACAAAGAAAACATATTTCTAATAACTGAGGGAACTTGCTAGTATAAGTGCATGCAATATTGCTGTTCCCAAAAAGGAATTTCATTTTATGAGTCTCTTCATTTACTTAGGTGAATCAGGAAAGACAGAAACGGAGGCTCAATCAAAAGTAACTTATAAGACCCTCAGGTTGCTAAAGGGTCACCTATAGGAGATGAGAATGAAAATGATATAAAAGACACAAGAGGTTAAAAGCTGCAAATACAGAAATTATGAAATAATAAAAATAGCAAGCAAAGTAAGCTAAAAACAATATATAAACAATGAACATCTAAAAATAATTACATAGTTTATAAAACTATAGGATCTAGCATAAAAACCTAGAGGGCTAAAAAGATAGAGTAGGTAGGTAACAGCATACATTTTTTAGATTCCTTATACTTACAGAAAGAAAGCAAGTCATCTACACCAGTGCAATCTAAGAGAACTTTCTGTGACAAAAGAAACGTTCTATAGTCTAGGCTATCCAATGTGGAGGCCCCAACCACATGTGGTTATTAATAACTTGAAATGTGCTAGTGTGACTGAGTAAAATTTTCAATTTTATTCAATTATCATTAAATGTAAATAGCCACCCGTGGCTAGTTGATGACTACTGTACTGGACAACACATCTGTAGACAGAGGCAGCTTCCACAGCCCATCTGCAGGGCTCAAAGGAGACCCCTTCCTCGACTGCAGCCCTTTATTAACTGTGGCCCCTTCGCAGCCTTCACATATTTCTACCTAATACGCAAAAAGAAACATGAGAGCACAAAAGAAACAAAAGTACACCACAAACTTGGGGTTGAAATGATTTTCCTTCTTCAGTCTTTGATGCATCTAGAAGAGGGGAAAGTCTTCCACATGTACTCTACATGACACAACATGGACCCTAAAGAAATCTTGTAGCAGAAGAAAAACCACGCTAAAATGACTCAGTGTTATGTACAGGGCTCCTCACTCTCCCTGTTCTAACCCTTTAGAGGTCAATGACATTTCTGTTGCGCTTTCATAGTGCCCTCTGGTGACTATCTTAGCTATTCATACTTACTACTCTTTTAAGCTTTTATTTATTTATTTAAATTCTGACTGAGCTGAATCTTTGCTGCTACACCCAGGCTTTCTCTAATTGCGGTGCACAGGCTTCCTTGAGGTGGCTTTCTCTTGTTGCGGAGCACAGGCTCTACGGCGTGTGAGCTTCAGCAGTTGTGGTGCCTGGGCTTAGTCGTCCCACAGCATGTGGGATCTTCCCGGACAAGGATCAAACCCATGTCCCCTGCGTTGGCAGATGAATTCTTAACCACTGGACCACCAGGGAAGTCCTCATTTATACTTTTTAAATGTCTGCTTTATTTGTCACTTAACCCATCCCCCAGAAAACTGCTTGAGATCAGATACTATATTATTGGTGAGTGTATTCCCAATGTCTACTCCAATGCATTTTAAATATTAATTAGTATTTGTTACAAGAATAAATTGAATATACTATGTTTTCTCAAAATCTTTCATTCTTTCCTCAACACATTTATAGTCTGGCTTTCATTCTCACTATTCCATTGTAATTACTTTTACCATTTTCATCAGGCTTCCCAATACACCAAGTTGGATACTTTTCAAACTCTCCTCTCTCCACTCCAAAGTCTGTATGTACCAAAATGAAATTCAACATTTCCTCTCAAATTGGTTTCTCTTCCTTTATTTACTAGTTTAATTAATAGTACTACATATAATCTAAGTTGCCTAGATAAAATAATTTTTTAAAGCTAGGCATCATCCTTGATATTTCTTCACGTATCACGCTCAACTGATACCAAGCACTGTGGATTCTACAGCCCTCTTTAGCATCTTTAAATCTGCCCTCTCTGCTCTGACTACCACTACCTTAGGTTAGCCCTTCACTACTTCTCATCTACATTTTCATAGGATGTAAAATAAGTAAATAAAAAATGGAAACCTCACTTAAATATAGTTGGGAAACAGAAGAGGGAGCTCTTGTGTCCTTTGAAGATGACAGAGCCCAAAAGGCAGAAAGACTCTTCATTCCTGGCAAGGATTCAGGATTAATGAAAGGATTAATGAATAAGCCATGGACTCTTTGCTTACTATTGCCCTCCCACCTTCCATTTCCGCTCTATAAAGGTATTCTCTTTCCTCTGCCATGTGGGGATCTGCACACGGCTTGCCTTGGTTGCAAACTCAAAACTGTAATTTTCTGCTGATCCTGAATAAAACTATCTTTGCTAGAGAGACAGCTGGTAGTCTATTTGCTTCAGGTCAACAAGGACCTTCTCTCTGCTTTTAATCAAGCTGCTCTATAATGGGTCCTCCACACTACCATAATAATAACTTCTCTAAAAATGCAAAAATGATCACATAATTGCTCTGCTGAAAATTCGCTAACTCCTCCCCCTTTCTCATCTCTAGGCCTCTGGACTTAAATCCCAACTCTTTAGCATAACTTACAAAGCCTTTTCTAAAGTGGCCCTTGCCTAACGCCCACTGCATGGTCTAAAGAAACATGCAGTTAGAACTCTTAAAAGTACCTGAGCGAAACAAGCACAAGGGAATTAAAACAATGCATTATAATACTTTACTGTTTGTAGTTTGACCCCATGTAGCACTCCAATCTCAGTTAGACTATGGGAGAAGGTTCTTTATTCATAAGTAAGGTCTGATGGAATGATCTAGATTTGCACTATTCAATATGGTAGCCACTAGTCACATATGTCTATTAAGTACATGATATGTGGCTAGCTCAAATTTAGATGTGCTCTTAGTATAAAATAAATGAAAAATGTCCAAGACAATAAAAAAGAACAGGTGTAGCTTCTTACCCAAGATCCAGACTTCTGAAGGAATAATAGTGAAGGCAGATGGAAGGAGCTTTGATCTCCTATTAGAAGTCAGTTCAAGGAGGAGCCAAGATGGTGGAGGAATAGGATGGGGAGACCACTTTCTCCCCTACAAAGTCATCGAAAGAACATTTGAATGCTGAGCAAACACCACAAAACAACTTCTGACCACTAGCAGAGGACATCAGGCGCCCAGAAAAGCAGCCCATTGTCTTCGAATGGAGGTAGGACAAAATATAAAAGAGAAGTCAGTTCAAATCATGATATCAAACCTACTGTGATAAACAGGATCTCTTCTTTGCCTAGGCAAAGTTTACTGTCTTTAAATCACTACAACGGTCTACATGATCTACCTCGGTTCTTTTCTCACTGACTTTATCTCCCACCTACTCATTCCCCCAAGTTCTAGGATTACCCCAAGCAACCTCCTCTCCTAGAGCTTACACCTTGGCTGTTCCCTCTGCCTATGACATTCTTCACATACCAACAGGCATGGCTGGCTCTTTTCCCTTCCTTCTTTCATCCTTTTCTTATGACTCCAGTTTAAAACAGAATCCTGTGTATATATCCTTGACTCCAGCTCCCTTTTCTTGCTTCATTTTTATCCATGTGAAATACTGTGCACTTTATTTTTTATGTGGCTACTGTCTGTCTTCAACTCAAAAGTAACCACAGTGCTTTGTGAGGAGACTACATGAGCTCTCTCTGTATCACAGACATACACACACACACACACACACACACACACAAAGAGTTGTTTTGTTCACTGATGTATTCTCAGTACCTAGAATAGGGCATGGCACCCAGTACGCATTCAATTATTCATGGATGAATGAATGAAAGAAAAGTATCTAAGAATTCCCATCAGTCAGCTTCTCCATCCTCAGTCACCTTCCTGGGGCCTGACTCCAAAACAGGAAATTTTTTTAAGACAAAAATAATGCATTCTGACAGAGAATGGGATGGTTGGATGGCATCCCTGACTCGATGGACATGAGTTTGAGCGAGCTCCAGGAATGCTGATGTACAGGGAAGCCTGACATGCTGCAGTCCATGGGGTTGAAAAGAGTCAAACACAACTGAGCTACTGAACTGAACTGAATGTACTGTTTTATTTATTCATTTATTTATTTTAAAATTTATTTATTTTAATTGGAGGCTAACTACTTTACAATATTGTAGTGGTTTTTGCCATACATTGACATGAATCAGCCATGGGTTTACATGTGTTCCCCATCCTGAACCCCCTTCCCATCTCCCTCCCCATCCCATCCCTCTGGGCCATCCCAGTGCACCAGACCTTTTAAAAGGAGAAAAAAAAAGAGAAAACCCTGGAAATGATAATGTATTCTTTGAGAGTAGTAACTTGCATCTCAATGTGAATGAATTTGCCAGATCTGATTAGAGACTTTGTTGTGTTAAGAAAAAGAGGAAACCTAAGCCCAACAACTACTAACAAAGCTAGTGGAAGTGATGAAATTCCAGGTGAGCTATTTCAAATCATAAAAGATGATGCTATGAAAGTGCTACACTCAATATGCCAGCAAATCTGGAAAACTCAGCAGTGGCCACAGGACTGGAAAAGGTCAGTTTTCATTCCAATCCCAAAGAAAGGCAATGCCAAAGAATGCTCCAACTACCACACAATTGCACTCATCTCTCATGCTACTAAAGAAACAAGTATACTATCAAGGGTGAAACAGATCACCAGCCCAGGTTGGATGCATGAGACAAGTACTCAGGGCTGGTGCACTGGGAAGACCCAGAGGGATGGGATGGGGAGGGAGGGGGGGGGGATCAGGATGGGGAACACATGTAAATCCATGGCTGATTCATGTCAATGTATGGCAAAAATCATTACAATGTTGTAAAGTAATTAGCCTCCAACTAATAAAAATAAATTAAAAAAAAATAAAGTATTGCTCAAAATTCTCCACACCAGGCTTAAACAGTACATGAACTGTGAAATTCTAGATGTTCAAGCTGGTTGCAGAAAAGGCAGATGAACCAGAGATCAAATTGCCAACATCCGTTGGTTCACTGAAAAAACAAGAAAGTTCCAGAAAAACATCTACTTCTGCTTTCTTGACTATGCCAAAGCCTTTGACTGTGTGGATCACAATAAACTGTGGAGAATTCTTCAAGAAATGGGAATACCAGACCACATGACCTGCTTCTTGAGAAATCTGTATGGAGGTCAAGAAGCAACAGTTAGAACTGGACATGGAACAACAGACTGGTTCCAAATCAGGAAAGGAGTATGTTAAGACTGTATACTGTCACTGTGCTTATTTGACTTATATGCAGAATACATCATGTGAAATTCCAGGCTGGATAAAGCACAAGCTGGAATCAAGATTGCCGGGAGAAATATCAGTAAGCGCAGATACAAAGATGACACCACCCTTATGGCAGAAAGTGAAGAAGAACTAAAGAGCCTCTTGATGAAAGTGAAAGAGGAGAGTGAAAAAGTTGGCTTAAAACTCAACATTCAAAAAACTAACATCACAGCATGTGGTTCCATCACTTCATGGCAAACAGATGGGTAAAGAATGGAACCAGTGACAGACTTTATTTAGGGGGGCTCCAAAATCACTGCAGATGGTGACTGCAGCAATGAAATTAAAAGATGGTTGCTCCTTGGAAGAAAAACTATGAAAAACCTAGACAGTGTAGTAAAAAGTAGATGTTAGTTTACTGACAAAGATCCACCTAATCAAAACAATGATTTTCCAGTAGTCATGTATGGATGTGAGAGGTGGCCCATAAAGAAGGCCGAGCACCAAAGAATTGATGCTTTTGAACTGTGGTGTTGGAAAAGACTCTTGAGAGTCTCTTGGACTGCAAGGAGATCCAACCAGTGAATCCTGAAGGAAATCAGCCTTGAATATTCATTGGAAGGACTGATGCTGAAGCTCCAATACTTTGACCACCTGATGAGAAAAGCCAACTCATTAGATAAGACCTTGATGCTGGGAAATGTTAAAGGTAGGAAGAGAAGGGGATGACAGAGGATGAGATGGTTGGATGGCATCACTGACTTAATGGACATGAGTTTGAGCAAACTCTGGGGGATAGTCAAGGACTTGAAAGTCTGGCATGCTACAGTCCATGGGGTTGCAAAGAGTCAGACACAACTTAGCAACTCAATAACAACAACAAAGACACACAGAGCAAACTGGTGATTGCCAGAAGGGGTGGAAGTTGGGTGAAATAAGTGAAGAGGATTAAGAGGGACAAAACTTCACTTACATAATAAATAAATCATGATGATATAGAAGGAATAGATATACAATCATAAGGAACAGATCAAAAATAATACAATTATTTTAGATGGGGACAGATGGTTATTACATTTAGCATGGTGATAATTTCATAATATATGCAAATGTCAGTGATTTCACATAATGATTAATGATGTACATAATGTGTAAAACAACTGTATTCCAGTATTTTAAAAAAGCATTGAGTATGTCTATGGAGGAAAACTGAGAAAATTGATAGTTGAGCTCTGAGGCTAGGTGTTGGGTGAATCCTTCACATGGATGTTATGGTAAGAATTGGGATGAAGAAGAATATAATCAGGATTTCCAAGTCTTCAGTTAATAAAGGAATGTGACCAGAAAGTCAACAAATCATAGAATCAACAACTTTCAAGCATTTCTCTCCCAAGTTTCAACAACTTGTCAAACATTCATGATAAAAGAGCTGCCTTTCAAAATATGACACTTCTACTTTGATCATGAAATCAACCACTAGATAACAGGTAGAATATCCTTCTGAAAAATCAAATGAATGCAAAACTTCATTAAAATGTGAAGAGCTACTTTTATTTTCTGTATATGAAAATGACTCAACAGAATCTGGTGATGGGGTTAAAGGTTTCAAAGGAAGAAAGCAGATAAGGATAGTTCAGATTCCCTGAAATAAGATCATTTACATCAAATATTTAACAAAGACATTTTTCATAAAAGACAGCATACCTATGTTAGGTTATTTTTGCTTGTCATACTTACCAGTTCAAGGACAAATATATTCTGCTTGATTTTTCCAGACAATTTACTGCTTCTTTGGTGACTCTTTCAGGTTGCTAACGGCTCAGCAGGAAAACTGCCAAGCTACTCAACAGTGAAATTCTTCAACAGGTGCAATGAAAACTTCTTCCAGAGGCACATCTGGAACAGATTTCCTGCCTAAGTGAATGTATTTCTCCAGGTGATTGTGTGGTAAGTGAATACTTCTTGAATTGCAAAGAAATCTGTTGTGATAATTTTACCATTCTATGTAGTAGCGACTGACATTTTCCAAGCACCCTTATCAGTAGAATATGTAAATACACCAAAATATGTATATATTTTAATAGATTATTTAAATGTACTCTTATTCATCCACATACTGCATTTATCAAACTTTAATTTCTTTTGTTTACTTTTTGTCCCCTCCCTTGTGAACCCCCCTCCCATCTCCCACCCCATCCCAATTTGTTACTTTTATATGGCAAATAAATATAAGTGGAAAGTCTAATACTTCCCCACACAATGAATTGTCTTGTGCACCACCCTCTCTCTGGAGACCACTTCTGGACAGACTGGAAGAAATTCCATTCATATATGTTTTCTTCAAGCTATGAGACCATAGAGAGGCAGAATCTCTGCCAACAGCAAATATCAGTGATGAAATATATACAACACCTAAGAGTTGACCCTTGGAAAACAAGGATTTCCACTGCTCACGTCCACTAATATACAGATTTTTTTCAACAGTAAATGTCTGTCTAGTTAAAGCTATGATTTTTCCAGTAGTCATGTATGGATGTGAGAGTTGGACTATAAAGAAAGCTGAGCACCAAAGAATTGATGCTTTTGAACTGTGGTGTTGGAGAAGACTCTTGAGAGTTCCCTGGACTGCAAGGAGACCAACCAGTCCATCCTAAAGGAAATCAATCCTGAATATTCATTGGAAGGACTGATGCTAAAGCTGAAACTCCAATACTTTGCTACCGGCTGCAAAGAACTGACTCATTTGAAAAGACCCTGATGCTGGGAAGGACTGAAGGTGGGAGGAGAAGGGGATGACAGAGGATGAGATGGTTGGATGGCATCACTGACACGATGGACATGAGTTTGAGTAGGCTCTGGGAGTTGGTGATGGACAGAGAAGCCTAGCATGCTACAGTCCATGGAGTCACAAAGAGTTGGACATGACTGAGTGACTGAACTGATAGTACTAGACAACTTGCAGTTGGTTGAATCCCTGCATTCAGAACATGGATATAGAGGAATCACGGATATGCAGGGCTGACTACATGTTAAACACAGATTTTTGACAGCTCGGAAGGTTGGTGCCCCTTCACGCATTGTTCAAAGGTCAGCTGTACAGTCATAAACTGATCTAATGGTCACTGTTATGCTGAATCTTCTTTTGAATCAACTTGAAAAGTAGTTCTATATCTTAGAAAAGAATAAAGAAAAAAGGACCCACTTTGTAGATAAAATACATTTAAATAATGAATTAGTACCAGTTCTTAATATAGCCAGTCTACTCATTAATTCATCAAATATTAATTCCATGGCCATTATGTACCTGGCATTCTTCCAAGTACTAATCAGACTGACATGTATTATAACCAAGGTTCTCACTTCATATATGGGAATTACTAAGCAGTGAAGAAATATGTAAATTATTTTAACATAATACTTGAACAGATTAGGGCTTCCCTGGTGGCTCAGACAGTAAAGAAACTGCCTGCCATGCAGGTGACCTGGGTATGATCCCTAGATCAGGAAAATCCCCTACAGAAAGGAATAGCTACCCACTCCAGTATTCCAATATGTCAGCAAACTTGGAAAACTCAGCAGTGGCCACAGAACTGGAAGAGGTCAGTTTTCATTCCAATCCCAAAGAAGGGCAGTGCCCAAGACTGTTCAAACTACCAGGCAGTTACACTCATTCCCCATGCTAGTAAGGTTATGCTCAAAATCCTTCAAGCTAAGTTTCAATAGTATGGGAAGCGAGAATTTCCAAGTGCACAGACTGGATTTAGAAAAGGCAGAGGAACCAGAGATCAAATTGCTACCATTTGCTGGATCATAGAGAAAGCAAGGGAATTTCAGAAAAAACATCTACTTCTGCCTCACTGACTATGCCTTTGACTATGTGGATCACAACAAACTGCGGAAAATTCTTAAAGAGGTGGGAATACCAGACCAACTTACCTGCCTCCTGAGAAACCTATATGCAGATCAAGAAGCAACAGTTAGAAACAGACATGGAATAGGCTGGTTCCAAATTGGGAAAGGAGTACATCAAGGCTGTATACTGTCACCCTGCTCATTAACTTATATGCAGAGTACATCATGTGAAATGCTGGGTGAATGAATCATAAGCTAGAATCAAGATTGGTGGGAGAGATATCAACAACCTCATATACACATATGATACCACTCTAATGGCAGAAAGTGAAGAAGAACTAAAGAGCCTCTTGCTGAGAGATAAAGAGGAGAGTGAAAACCTGGCTTGAAACTCAATACTCAAAAAACTAACATCATGGCACCCGGTCCATCACTTCATGGCAAACAGAAGGGTAAACAGTAGAAGCAGTAACAGATTTTATTTTCTTGGGCTTCAAAATCACTGCAGATGGTGACTTCAGCCATGAAATTATAACATGCCTGTTCCTTGGAAGGAAAGCTATGATAAACCTAGACAGTATATTAGAAAGCAAAGACGTTCACTTTATAGACAAAGGTTCATGTAGTCAAAGCTATGGTTTTTCATGTACAGATGTGAGAGCTGGACCAGAAAGAAGGCTAAGCACCAAAGAATTGATGCTTTCAAATCATGCTGCTGGAGGGCTTTCAAATCATGCTGCTGGAGAAGACTTTTGAGAGCCCACTGGACTGCAAGGAGACCAAACAAGTCAATCTTACAGGAAATCAACCCTGAATGTACATTGGAAGGACTGATGCTGAAGTGCCAATACTTCGCCACCTGATGTGAAGAGCCAACTCATTGGAAAAGACCCTGATGTTGGGAAAGATTGAGGGCAGGAGGAGAAGAGGTCAGCAGAGAAAGATGGTGAGATAGCATCACCAACTCAATGGGACATGAGTTTGAGCAAACTCCAGGAGATAGTGAAGGACCGGGAAGTCTGTTGTACTACAGTCCAGTCCAGGGGGTCGCAAACAGACAGACAGGACTTAGCAACTGAATAACAACAGTAAATAGATTGGCATACCTAATGGTTTAAAATAAGATGGTTATTTAATTATCAAGTCTACCTCCTAGAACTAGACCATTAAATTCCTCAAACATAAGGACTGTATTTACTGGAAAGGTGGGAGGAAAGGGAGGAAAAGAAAGGAAGAAAGATAAAATGAACCAACTTCTGAGACCAAACTGAAAAAGCTATTTTATTGTTCATAAAGCTTGACTATAGTGACTAATGGTATTTCTTCTGACTTGAAATAACCATCAATATTCATCAAAAGCATATGGTCTTGAATAGGGAACTAAATTCAATATTTTGTAATAACCTATAAGGGAAAAGAATCTAAGAAGGAATAGGTACTTATATGTGTAAACAACTGAATCACTTTGATGTATACCTGAAACTAACAAGACATTGTAAATCATCTATATTTCCTTAAAATTAAAAAAATAGGGTTTACCAATACTGAAGGGAGAATGCTTTAATACCCGCCATGGCTGAGCTAATCCAGAAGAAGCTACACTGAGAAGTGGAGAAATATCAACAGCTGCAGAAGGACTCGAGTAAATCCATGTCAGGGAGGCAGAAGCTAGAGGTACGACTAACAGAAAATAGTATCATGAAGGAGGAACTGGCTCTGCTGGATGGGTCCAACGTGGTGTTTAAACTTCTGGGGTCCGTACTGGTCAAACAGGAGCTGGGGGAAGCTCGGGCCACAGTGGGTAAACGGCTGGACTACATCACAGCTCAGATTAAGTGATATGAATCCCAGTTCCGGGATCTAGAGCGGCAGTCAGAACAACAGAGGCAGACCTTTGCTCAGCTGCAGCAGGAGTTTCAAACTGCCCAGGCAGCAAAGGCAGGGCTCCTGGGAAGGCCTGACACTGTCCTGGGGGGTGGGGGAGGGGGAGGAATGAGGCAGCTCTAGGGTCTATACTGTAGCTAATAAAATGTAAAAATACCTGGTGTTTTCTGACCAATTAAAAAAAAATTTTAAACATCCATCAATCAAGTTTTTAAAAAGCATATGGTCCCGCTTGAAATCCTACACCTACACTTACAACATGATTTAGGACCCTGAGACTCCAGAGGAGAAATCAGTCCTAAATCAGCCCCAACTCCTCATTTATTAATACAAGTTCATTCACTTTCAGGTTTTATGATAAAATAAAATGTATTTTTCTTATTATAAAAGCCTTAGAGAAAAATTATAAAATATAGGAAAGTAGAATTGACTATTATTATAATCCTACATTCCAAAGACAACCACTGTTAATATTTTATATGTTAGATTAGTACCAAAATTTAAAATCCCTGTGGTACAACTTTATATAATGCAATAAATGCCAAAGAATGTTCAAACTATACAAAAAAGATCTTAATGACTCAGATAACCACAATGGTGTGATTACTCACCTAGAGCCAGACATCCTGGAATGTGAAGTCAAGTGGGCCTTAGGAAGCATCACTATGAACAAAGCTAGTGGAGGTGATGGAATTCCAGTTGAGCTATTTCAAATCCTAAAAGATGATGCTGTGAAAGTGCTGCACTCAATATGCCAGCAAATGTGGAAAACTCAGCAGTGGCCACAGGACTGGAAAAGGTCAGTCTTCAATCCAATCCCAAAGAAAGGCAATGCCAAATAATGTTCAAACTACCGCACAATTGCACTGATCTTACATGCTAGCAAAGTAATGCTCAAAATTCTCCAAGCCAGGCTTCAAGAGTATGTGAACCAAGCTCTTCCAGATATTCAAGCTGGATTTAGAAAAGGCAGAGAAACCAGAGATCAAACTGCCAACATCTGATGGATTATAGAAAAAGCAAGAGAGTTTCAGGAAAACATCTACTTCTGCTTTATTGACTATGCCAAAGCATTTGACTGTGTGGATCACAACAGACTGGAATATTCTTAAAGAGATGGGAATACCAGACCACCTTACCTGCCTCCTGAGAAATTTGTATGCAGACCAAGAAGCAACAGTTAGAACCGGACATGGAACAACAGACTGGTTCCAAATTGGGAAAGGAGTACATCAAGGCTGTATATTGTCTCCCTGCTTATTTAACTTATATGCAGAGTACATCATGTGAAATGCCAAACAAGCTGGAGTCAAGACTGCTGGGAGAAATATCAATAACCTCAGATATGCAGATGACACAACCCTTATCACAGAAAGCAAAGAGGAACTAAAGAGCCTCTTGATGAAAGTGAAAGAGAAGAGTAAAGAAGTTGGCTTAAAACTCAACATTCAAATAACTAAGATCATGGCATCCGGTCCTATCGCTTCATGGCCAATAGATGGGGAAACAATGGAAACAGGGACAGACTTTATTTTCTTGGGCTCCAAAATCACTGCAGATGGTGACTGCAGCCATGAAATTAAAAGACACTTGCTCCTTGGAAGAAAAGCTATGACAAATCTAGACACCATATTAAAAAACAAAGACATTACTTTGCCAACAAAGGTCTGTCAAAGCTATGGTTTTTCCCAGTAGTCATGTATGGATGTGAGAGCTGGACCATAAAGAAAGCTGAGTTCCGAAGAACTGATGCTTTTGAACTGTGGTGTTGGAGAAGACTCTTGAGAGTCCTCTGGACTGCAAGGAGATCTAACCAGTCAATCCTAAAGGAAATCAGTCCTGAATATTCATTGGAAGGACCGAAGCTGAAGCTGAAGCTCTAATACTTTGGCCACCTGATTCGAAGAACTGACTCATTGGAAAGGACCATGATGCTGGGCAAGATTGAAGGTGGGAGGAGAAGGGGATAACAGGGGATGAGATGGCTGGATGTCATTACCGACTCGATGGATATGAGTTTGAGCAAGCTCCGGGAGTTGGTGATGGACAGGGAGGCCTGACGTGCTGCAGTCCACGGGATCGCAAAGAGTTAGACACAACAAGCGACTGAACTGAACTCATCATACACGGTTCATAAAAAACTACAATAAAAAAGTTAAGTGGGGTAATTCCAACAATGCTTTAACGATGCAATTTGAACTCTGAAAGAGATTATGAGTTGCTTAACGAAAGACAGCTTGCTTTAGACATCTTTATTATGGCTTGGCCATGTGACAAAGCAGTAAACCTTGTACATACTGTTCAATCCATAAGTGTTCACTGAATAATT
The DNA here is from genome assembly GCF_019320065.1 of Cervus canadensis. Taxonomy (NCBI): domain Eukaryota; kingdom Metazoa; phylum Chordata; class Mammalia; order Artiodactyla; family Cervidae; genus Cervus; species Cervus canadensis. The sequence continues at coordinate 42,409,162 of NC_057398.1, read as the reverse complement.
AGAAAGAAACAGAATCAGCAAATTTTTATATTCAGGACTCTTCCTTCTATGATCACTCACCTGCTCACTTCCCAACTCTTCCCCAGGAACTTTATTTCTGATTCACTGCCCTGTACTTCAACAAAAGCAATGTTGTTTTATGAATTCATACCTTTATTATTTCCCACCTTCTCCACTTAGCTAAGTTCTACTCATTCCTCACAATTTAGCTCAGCTATCATGTTCTTGAAGAAGTCTCTCCTGACTCCATCATCTATCCCCAGACTAAGCAAAATGGTATAATTCAGGACTGCCATAGTACCCAATGGGCTTCCCTGGCGGCTCAGACAGTATAGAATCCGCCTGCAAAGTGGGAGACCTGGATTCCATCCCTGGGTCAGAAAGATCCCCTGGAGGAGGGCATGGCAACCCACTCCAGTATTCTTGCCTAGAGAATCCCCATGGACAGATGAGCCTGGCAGGCTGCAGTCCATGGGATTGCGAAGAGTCACACATGACTGAGTGACTAAGCACAGCACTTAGTACCCAATATAAGTATCCAATAATGCAGTTGCCACAAAACATAGAAACTAACCACTTAAATATCTGTGCCCACTCATAGACTGTAAGCTCATTAAAGCTTCTCTCTTTACAGTCACAAATACTAGCACAGATTCAACAAATATTTATTGAATGAATGAAAGAATGAGCAAACTGATCTCATTCCCTTTTTTGTCTTAATTTTTCTCTCTTTAACTTACCTATGTTTGGTCAGCTGGTCACCCACAATTTTAACTATCTTAAAAAATGAACAAAATCCTCTTTGGCCAAACAGAAATCAAAAATTGAAATAACCCTGAGTTCTGCTTATTTATATAGCCAAAAAGTATTCCTTCTTAATATTTACAATTAATATTCAATAACTACTTAACGTCACCACCACTTTCTCCTAACGTCCCCTAAAGCAGAATCACATTTCAATATTCACTCTTTCAAAATCACACATATTATTTATTTCTACTCTTCTTTCTCCTTGAAAAGATATAGAGTAACTTTTTCTCTACTGACGCCATCACGTCTGTCCCTTTCCATTTCTAGAGCCCCTGCCTTTAATCTCTTCCAGTTCAGTTAGCTCTAGTTGCATCAAAGGAATAATTTAGTATACGGAAACTACATATAAGGAATTTCTGTTTCTTACTATACAGTATTCTAATTACACAGAATCCACAATTTTTAGCCTGTCTTTTAAAGATATTCATCATACCTTCATCTCTACCAGTATTATTCTTGTTTCCTCTAAAAAAAATATGTATTTCCTTGTGTTTCCAGGTATGCATTTCCCATTGAAGCCAAGCAAATATTCTTGACGTTATATCATAGTAAATCTGAAAATTCCTGCATGGTTACCTTTGTATATTGAGCTTTCAAGCCTTCCCTATTCTCTTTGTACCTTGATTCATTTTTTTTAATTTAAATTAATTTTTACTGCAGTATAGTCATTTTGCAATGTTGTGTTAGTTTCTGCTATAGAGCAAAGTGAATCAACTATACATATATGTATATCCACTCTTTTTTAGATACCCTTCTCATGCAGATCACCACAAAGCATTAGGTAGAAATCCCTGTACTGTACAGTAGGTTTTCATTAATTAACCATTTTATAAAAAGTAGTGTATATATGTCAATCCCAATCTCCCAATACATCCCACCCCCACTACCCCGCTTGGTATCCATGGTTGTTTTCTACACTTGAGACTCTATTTCCTCTTTGCTAATAAGTTCATCTACTCTGTTTTTCTAGATTCCACATATAAATGACATTGTACAGGATCTGTTTTTCTCTTCCTGAGTTACTCCACTCTTGAGGACAATCTCTGGGTCCATCTATGTCACTACAAATGGCATTATTTCATTCCTTTTTATGGCTGAGTAATAAACCACTTTGTCCATTCCTCTGCTGATGGACATTTAGGTCGCTTCCATGTTGTGGCTGTTGTAAACAATGCTGCAATGAAAGCCGAGGTGCACGCATCCTTTCAAATTATGGTTTTTCTCCAGCTATATGCCAGGAGTGGGACTGTTGGATTATATGGTAGATCTAGTTTTAAAAGGAGCCTCCATATTGTTCTCCATGGTGGTTGTACCACTGACAATCTAAGAGGGTTCCTTTTTCTTCACACCTTATCCACTTTGTAGATTTTTTTTTGATGATGGCCATTCTGACTGGTGTAAGATGACACCTTGTTGTAGTATTGATTTGCATTTCTGTAATAATTAGTGATGTTGAACATGTCTTCATGTGCTTTTTTGCCTGTCTTTTTTGGATAAATCTCTACGTATACATTCTGATCATTTTTTGATTATTTGTTTTTTGATATTGAAGTGCATGAGCTACTTGTACATTTTGAAGATTAATCCCTTATCAATCACTTCATTTGCAAATACTTGCTCTCATTTTGAAGGCCGTCTTTTCATTTTATTTACGATTTCCTTTGCTGTGCAAAATGTTTCAAGCTTAACTAGGTCTCATTTGTTTACTTTTGTTATATTTTCATTACTCTAGGTGGTGAACAAAAACATCCCTGTTTACATTTCTCCTCCTTCTTATTTACCTTCAGGAATATTAATTGCTCCCTTAATAAACAACCTTTTAACGTTTGTATTTTACCTGAACTGACACTACAATGCTCTGTAAGTTTTTGGGAAGAACTTTATGTGTGCACTTCTGGATTACTGTTCTCCCTTACAGAGCTTAATCCAGCAGCACACTCTGTCATATAGGTTGGCTTTTTAATTTAAGTTGGCTAATTTATAGGTGACCCTAGAGGTAAAAAATCCACCGGCCAATGCAGGAGACACAGGAGATGTGGATTCAACCCTTGGATCAAGAAGATCCCCTGGAAGGGGACATCACAACCCACTCTAGTATTCTTGTCTGGAGAATTCCATGGACAAAGGAGCCTGGTGGACTACAGTCCATAGGGTGACCAAGAGTCGGGCACCACTGAAGAGACTTAGCATGCACCAGTAATTTACTACCTTACATTTAAGGGGACTCAGTAAATGCAATTAAACTGAACTGACTGTTCTTCAATAAACTTTACAAGTGATAGTGAAATAAACAGTAAATTTAAATTATAGTTAGTGTTTAAAATCAGTAATATTTCCTACACATCTTAGAATACTTGCATAGAGCTTTTGCATATGTATTCAATTGTTATTTCTGCTTTTAAACCTCATCCCCACTTCAAACTTCATTCCTTTTACCACTAAATGTACATGTAACGAAACCTGAAGGAAACTGAAGGGCATACTAGAGAATATCACTTTTCACTTAAGTCTCACTGCTCATAATTATTTACACATCTGGTATGAAGCCATCATATCAATATTCTCCACATTGAGGGCTTTATTTATGGCCTTTGGTGGCTCAGATGGTAAAGAATCTGCCTGCAACACAGGAGACCTGAGTTTGATCCCTCCCCAAGGGCCAGGGAGATCCCTCGGAGAAGGGAATGTACCCACTCCAGTATTCTTGCCTGGAGAATTCCATGGACAGAGGAGGCTGGTGGGCTATAGTCCATGGGGTCACAAAGAGTCAGATGCAACCGAGTGACTAACACTTCGACTTTCATGTCAAAGGATAATTAATATGTTAGATAGTTTCTATCACCGAGATTAACAAATTTACTTATACAATTTAGCAACAAGAAACAGTAAAAGGAAATGCCACAGTAAATGTTTCTGCCCATATATTGTCACTAGGTTAGTAAAAAAATTCACTTTTGGGGGCATACTATCTAAGAAACAAATAACATCAAATGCTATTTTGAATAAAACTTTGTGTACATATATTCATTTTGTATTATTTTTTTTCAAGAACAAACTAAAGGTATCAAAAACCCATTAAGATATTTAGTTAATGGATAAAACAGACTTGATCAATATATTAAACAAAAACTTACAGGATCAGCAGGTCCACAGAATTCTCGAAATGTCATTGTAGGATTAGTTTGTTGAATCTCCATTGCTACACAAGGCCCAGAATACATTTCTGTCACCATTTCCTATAATATATAAATAAGATAATATTAACAAATGAGTAGAATTTAATAATCTTTTGCTTCTCTTCTATTAATTGTACTACTATTCTACTGAACCTAAAATGTTAAAGTTATCTTTGACTTCTTCTCCACCTGTACCCTCTATGCCAACCAGTTCCCACATTTTGTCCATTTTTCCTACAAAAATGCATTTTAGATATGTTCCCTTGTCTCCATTCCTACTATTATCATACTAATGCTTTATCACTTGATAACATTCACTATTTGAAATTATCTTCTAGTACATATTTCTCTTAAAAGGCTCTCTCCTCTCAAACAGAATACTATCAATTGAACATTTAAAAAGATATATATTCCAAAGCGTTTCTCCCAAAGAAACTTATAAAAATCATAATGAGCTTCAGCAATGAGGAATAATAGGCATCAGATTCGTTTTCTCACATTAAACATCTAGAAACGAAAGGCAATAAACATATATTGTTTTCAGACACTGAACCATCGATAGACAGCACAGTACCATGATCCTCAAGAGAAGGAAAATGAATGGGCTAAGCTGTACAACTGCCCATCTTACTGCCTGAAGGCGTCTAGACAGTGAAACAAATACAGGAAACACAAAAGAGCCCAACATTCTCACTGAAAAGAACATCGAGACTGGAGTTTAGGGAGGCCAGTGAGGCTACGATTTGCCGAACAGAATACTAGAGGAAGCGGGAGAGCAACAAGAGAGTAAGCCTCAGGATCTGCAGAGAAGTTTTTGAGTCTTAGATTAAGAGTCTGTGTATATATAGAGGATACTACCGAAGGCTGAGAAAAGAACTCCCAGAAAGCAGTAAATGAAACAATTCATAAATACAGTATAAGACTGGGAAGAATCTGTACTCCTACAAGCTGGAGTGGAAAGCCGCCATATGATATACAGGGCATCATGTAGAGTCCACAGAATGGTGTTATACCCTAGTTGTTAGTTTGGTCACTAAGGGTATACAACACTTTGTGACTGCATGAACTGCAGGACGCCAGGCTTCTTTGCCCATCGCTATCTCCCTAAATTTGCTCAAACTCACGTCCATTGAGTCAGTGATGCCATCCAACCATCTCATCCTCTGCTGTCCCCTCCTCCTCCTCCCTCCATCTTTCCCAGCATCAGGATCTTTTCTAATGAGTCGGCTCTTTGCATCAGGTGGCCAAAGTATTGGAGCTTCAGCATCAGTCCTCCCAATGATATTCAGGGTTGATTTCCTTTAGGATTGACTGGTTTGATCTCCCTGCATTTCAAGGGATTCTTAAGAGTCTTCTCCAACACCACAGTCCAAAAGCATAAATTCTTTGGCATTCATCCTTCTTTATGGTTCACCTCTCATATCCATACATGGAAAAAAACCATAGTTTTGACTACACAGACCTTTGTCAACATAGTAATGTCTCTGCTTTTTAAAACACTGTTTAGGTTTGACATAGCTATTTTTCCAAGGAGCAAGGGTCTTTTAATTTCATGGCTGCAATCACCATCTGCAGTGATTTTGGAGCCCAAGAAAATGAAATCTGACACTGTTTCCACATTTTCCTCATCTATTTGTCATGAAGTGATAGGACCAGATGCATGATCTTAGGTTTTGGAATGCTGAGTTTGAAGCCAGCTTTTCACTCTCCTCTTTCACATTCATCAAGAGGCTCCTTAGTTCCTCTTCATTTTCTGCCACTAAAGTATACCATAATAGTTGGCCTAAACTTGCCTTATGTATGAAACACTCTGTATCTATCCTGTGAAAGTTTAAAAGCAAGTCTCACAAGTGTCAAACTGATCCCAAGTAACTTGTCCAAGGGCCAGAACAAAATCAAACATTTTTTAAAGGAATACAGCAACACCATGTAACAGTGTAAATTTCACAACACCAGTACATAACAAAAATTGCCAGCATACAAAGAAGTAGGAAAATATAAACTATCACCAGAACCAAACTCAAGAGACAGAAACCCAGCGATGACAGAAATATGGATGTAATTAGACAAGAAGTTTTAAAAGTCACTATAAATAGGTTCTACATGCTCAAATTATAGAAGAAAACATGTACATAATACACGGCAAAAAAAAAAAGATATATAAAAAGATCCAAACAAAACTTCTAGAGATGAAAACTACATCTGAATTTATAAGTGATGGAGGATAAACCCTTGTAGAAGATCAGTGAATTTGAAGGAATGCAACAGAAACTATTAAAAAGCAAGCATGGAAAGAAAGAAGAGTGAAGAAAAACTTAAATTTTAAAAAAAGACTATGGGACAACGTCTCGCAGTGTAATTAGAGCCTCAAAAGAAGAAAGGATGATGAACAGAAGTGTATTTTGAGAATTAATCACTAAAAAGTTTTTAAATTTGATGAAACTTATAAACTCACAGATATAACAAAATCCAAAGTGGAAAGAAAAATAAAGTAGGGCACATCATTATCAGATTGGCTATAAAACAAGAACAACAATAACAAAAAAAACGCAGTAAAAAATAGTGAAACATTTTTTCACTGTAGAAACATCAAAAACAAAAAAAAAGAACAAAGATAAGAATAAAAACAACAACTTTACATGTAAATCCATGGCTGATTCATGTCAATGTATGACAAAACCCACTACAATATTGTAAAGTAATTAGCCTCCAACTAATAAAAATAAATGGAAAAAAAAACAACAACTTATGTCAGATTCTATAATCAGTTGAGAAATATTTGGAAAATATTTTTCGAAATGAATGAAAAATAAAGACTTTTTCAGTGTATAGGTATTTAACCTCTTTGGTTAAGTTCATTCATAGGTATTTTACTCTTTATGACCCAATTTCAAATGGGGATTGCTTTCTCACTTTATCTTTCTGATAGTTCATTTTAGTGTACAGCAAACCAATAGATTTCTATATGTTAACCTTGAATCCTGCAACTTTACTGAATTCACTTAATTCTAGTAGGGTTTTTTTTTTTTTTTTTGGTGGAGACTTTAGGATACTCTCTATATAATACCACTTATTGCTGTTTAGTTGCTAAGTTGTGTCTCACTCTTTGTGACCCCATAGACTGCAAACCAATAGTCTCATCTGCCCACCGGAATTTCCCAGGCAAAAATACTACAATGGGTAAGCATTTCCTTCTCCATGGGATCTTTCCAACCCAGGGATCACACGTGCATCTACTGCATTGGCAGGTGGATTCTTTAACTCTGAGCTTCCAGGGTAGCATATAATACCATATCATCTGCAAATAGTGACAGTTTTACTTCTTCCTCGCAATTTGAATGCCTCTTATTTCTTTTACTTATCTGATTACTATGGCAAAGACTTCTAATACTATGTTAAATAGAAGCAGGGAGAGTTGGCATCTTGTCTTGGAAGTAAAAGACCTATGCTATGTAAACTATAGAATACTGATGAAGGAAACTGAAGATGATGCAAAGATATCCAGTGTTCTTGGATTGAAGAAAGTAATATTGTTAAAATAGCTATACTATCCAAGGCCATCTACAGATTTAATGCAATCTCTATCAAAATATCCATGACATTTTTCACAGAACTCAAACAAATAGTCCTAAAATTTATATGGAACTACAAACGACCCTGAACTGTCAAAGCAATCTCGAGGGGGAAAAAATGCTGGAGGTATCATGCTCCCTGACTTTAGACTACACAGGAAAGCTACAGTAGTCAAAACAACATGGTACTGGTACAGAGACAGACACATAGATGAAGGAACAGAATAGAAGGCCCAAAATAAACCCATACACTTATGATCACTCTATAATAAAGAAGGCAAGAATATACAATGGGAAAAGACAGTCCCTTTAACAAGTGATGCTGGGAAAACTGAACAGCTACATGTAAGAGTGAAATTAGAATATTTTCTTACACTGTATAAAAAATATACTCAATATAGATTAAAGACCTAAATGTAAGACCTGAATCCAAAAAAAATTACTTCTACAAGAAAATACAGACAGAATACTCTTCAACATAAATTACAGCATTACTTTTTTTTTGGATCAGTCTCTTAGGCAAAAGAAATAAAAGCAAAAATAAATAAATGGGAACTATTAAACATAAAAAGTTTTATAGAGCAAAGGAAACCATCAACAAAATGAAAACACAACATACTGAATGGGAGAAAAGATTTGTAAATGCTATGATTGATAAGCAGTTAATATCAAAAATGAAGAGCTCATAGAACTCAAAGTCAAAAAATAAAAAACTCTGTTAAAAAATGTGGAGGGCTGAATAGACATTTTTCCAAAGAAGACATACAGATGGCCAACAGACATACAGATGGCCAAAATCTCTCAAATTTTGTTTGTCTGAGAAAGTCTTTCTTTTTGATTGAAAGATCACTGACTTACAATACTAGTTTCAGGTGTACAACACAGTGATTCAATATTTTTATAGATTACATTCCATTTACAGTTATTACAAAATAATGGCAATATTCTCCTGATAGTTTATCCTTTATACCACTAATCAGAGAAATGCAAATAAAAGCACCATGAGATATCACACCTGCTAAAACAGCTACCATCAAAATGTCTACAAATAACAAATGCTGGCAAGGATGCGCAGAAACAGGAACCTTAGTACACTGTTGGTGAGAATGTAATTGGTGCAGCCACTATGGAAAACAATATGCAGGTTCCTCAAAAAAAGTAAAAACAGAACTACCATATGATCCAGCAACTCCACTGCTGGATATAAATCTGAATAAAAAAAAAAACACTAATTCAAAAAGATATATGTATTCCAATAGCGGCATTATTTTCAAGAGCCAATATATGGAAGCAATCTAAGTATCCAACAATAGGTGAATGAATAATGAAGATGTGATATATACATACAATGGAATACTACTCAGTAATAAAAAAAGAACAAAATTCTACCACCGGCAACAATGTGGATAAACCTAGAATGTATTATTCTTAGTGAAATAAGTCAGAGAAAGACAAATATTCTGTATGTTACCACTTAGATGTGAAATCTTGAACATAAAACAAACAAATGTATATTACAAAACAGAAACAGACTCACAGATACAGAGAACAAACTAACAGTGACCAGTAGGGAGAAGAAAGGGAGTAGGGACAAGACGAGGGTATGGGGTTAAGAGATACAAACTATCATGTATAAAATAAGCAGCAAGGATAAACTATCAGGGGAATATTGCCATTATTTTGTAATAACTGTAAATGGAATATAATCTATAAAAATATTGAATCACTGTGTTGTACACCTGAAACTAACATAATATTGTAAGTCAATGATCTTTCAATCAAAAAAGAAAGACTTTTTCAGACAAACAAAATCTGAGAGAATTCACCACCACCAGCCCTATACCATAGAAAATGTTAAAGGAGGTTCTTCAGACAGAATAAAAATACCAGAAAAAATTTGGAACCACACAAAACAATGGTAAATATGTGGGTAAATATAAAACATGTTTCACAGCAATTAAAAATGAAAATTTAATTGATTATTTAAAGCAAAAATATTAAAAATGTATCATAAAGCTTTTAACATATAAATGTAAAATGTACAACAGCATGCAGAGTAAGAGGGAGGAAATACATGTATACTTTTTTAAGCTTCTTAACTGTATATGTGAAGTGGTTTACGGAAAAACGTGGTCCAAAATATAGTGCCTCTCACTGAAAGATTCAGTGAATGGAACACTTCAGACAGAACTGATAACAAATATAAAGACCTAGAGGAAGAAGTACAGTTTGGTATATGAAGATCAGTAAAGAGCTATGATATCAGGAGCTGAGTGAGACCACAGGAAAGTAATTAAGAGATGAGGCCCAGGGGACTTCCCTGCTTGTCCAGTGGTTAAGACTGCCTTCCAAAGCAGGGAGTGTGGGTTCGATCCTGATCAGGGAGCTAAGATTTCACATGCCTTGTGGACAAAAAGACAAAACATAAAACAGAAACAACATTGTAACAAATTCAGAAAAGACTTTAAAAATAGTACACATTAAAAAAAAAAGAAAGAAAAGGGATGGGGTCAGAGCACGGTAGGCCATGTAAACCATGTTAATGACTTTGGAAGGCTTATAATACCCAATGTCAAAGTAAAATAAAGGCAATTTATTATAGACCAGTATTTAAATATTAATCAGAACTCAATCATCATGTCTACTAAAAATGCCAGAAGTTAAAAAAGGAAGGAGAGGACTTCATAATTAATATGGTAAACAGATCCCTACTCATTAGAACCCCTAAATTATGTCCCTGAAGTTACTTCACTAATTCACAAAGGTCATATGAAATTGATTTTTATGGATAATTATGTTGAGGAGGATCTCTGTCTCATGATATGAAGTACTGCCCACACATAAATGTCAAGAGCCTAAATCCTCAGTCAGGGCAGAAGAAGGGATGAGAAGGGATAATTCTCTTTTTAGTTATCCAAAAAGAGAAGTGCCAGTTTTGTCCACCTTTCTTTGATGTGTGTGTCTCTCTCCCTTTCAGTGTTAAATGCTATTAAAATGATAAGCAGAGGGCTATACAGAACACAAAGAAAATGTTGAAAAAAGGACTGCATCAAAAACATAAAGTGATCCTTAAAAATTGAACTTGAGAATTCTGTTAATAGATTAAGAGAATTAACAGAATTCTCAAACCTAAGTTTTTACTTAAGTAAAAAATAATCAAACAAAAAAGTACTTGTTTCCTTCCTTAATAGCCCTTTGACTACACTCCTTAAGTAGTTGAAAGGGAGTATCTGATTTAATACCCATCCTCACCAGGACATAAGCTCCAAGAATGCAGGCTCCCTGGTATCCAACACACTGTCTGTTCCACAAGCAGTAATATATGTGTGGCAAATAACTGGATCATGATAACACTGTAAGATAGTAATTATTACCTTTTCATGATTGCAAATGCTGAAGCAGCAAATTTAAGTGTAAATGATCAACATGGAATCTACTATAAAGAATGTCAGCTATAACAATAAAATTTTCAAGGAAATAACTTTTCCTAGCTTCAGTAAAATTTTATATCAAATAAATATAGTAACATCTCAAAGATACCTGGATATTGATATATTCTGTCTCATATCATATGAGCCAGTGCATTCTCCCATTAACAGAATGTTATAAATCAACCATTTGAAATATATGTTTTAAGCTGAATAAGCCATTTTTAGCTGAATAAAAATTATAACCATTACTAAAAATTACTCACAAGACTAGTAATTAGTCTGGAATAAAGTAGTTTTTCCCTTCCAAAAAGTCCCTCTGTTCTTTCTCCTAAGTAGGTTCTTTTATTATTATTACAAAATTTAATTAATAATTATAGAGGATATCTTACTGAGAAGATTAAACAGAAGAAAGTACATCAACACCAATCATTCTGAGCTGTTTTGACATTAAAGTATAATATTGCTACTGGCATTCAAATTCCTGATTTCTCAGGAAAAATGACACATCCACCCAATGATACATTTATCTTAATCTCCAGAATCCTGAGTTCAAAAAATTCCAGGTGTAAATGTATACTATACAAAAATTGCATGTATGGCATTTATAAAACACAACATATAGTGTTGTACACATGAAACTGATGTACATTATAAACCAATGTTATCTCAACAAAAAGTAAATTAAAAAAGATAATCTTTTTTATTTTTTTAAGTTGTTTACCAACAGGAAATATGACCTACCTCAGATATGTATATAAAATATTAATGTATGTTTTATATTAATGTTATATATTAATGTATATAAAACATTAATTAATCAACTACTACTTGTTACCAAATTCAATACTATCTGATGTTGTAGGAGAATATAACTCAGGATCAAAGGTAATGTGAGAAAAATATCCATGAGTCTATCTTATAAACAGTAAAACTATAATATAAGGTGCATTAACAAAGGTAGTTGCTTTTAACTATATATTTAAAAATTAATGTAACACATAAAAGAAGGGAAATGTAAAAAAGAAAGATTTTTAAAATGGAAAACAGTTGTCACTGGTTGAATAAATGATGTTAAGAACACACTTTAAAATTTCTTCCATTCAAAAAAAGAAAAGGCATAACTCTAAAATGAAGAAGCTGATAAGATTAAAGTTTGAAAAGCTGTAACAATAGGAAAAGCACTTTGGTTCCTCTAAAGAAGGGTAGAACACTAGCAGTATGCTAAATGCAAAATATAAGATTTCATCATCAGTCTTTCACTATGTACGACTAAACAGGAGAAAGACTCAGGCCAGCTCTTGGACCAGTGCCTTTTTCCTTTTCTAAAGTAGGTTGAGGACTTCCCTGTTGGCTCAGTGCTAAAGAATCCACTTGCCAATGCAGAAGATACGGGTTCAATCCCTGACGCAGGAAGAGCCCACATACCGCGGCCCACATACCACATGCCCCACAACTACCTGCAACTATTAAAGCCCCTGCGCCCTAGAGCCCGTGCTCCCCAACAAGAGAAGCCACGACGATGAGAAGCCTGTGTACCGCAACCAGAGTAGCCCCACTCTTGGCAACTTGAGAAAAAAACCATGCACCAGTGAAGACCTAGCACAGCCAAATATAAATAAATAAATTTAAAAAAAATTAGAAATAAATTTTTTAAAAATTAGAAATAAATCTTTTAAAAACTAGGTTAAAAGGAAAGGGTGTAGAGAGGTGAGGAGAGGGGAATCTAGTCTCACTGTCAGGGTGAACTTTACGCAAAAAGAAAAAAAAAAGGAAAATGCCCTATAAAGCAATATGGGTGATGAGGCAGGCCACCAGCACAAATGTATCTAATTTGACAAAAGGGGAAGGAAACTAACTTTGATTAAATATCTGTCATGTGTTAAAGAACAACACTTGGTTTATTTGAATACAGTCTTGTCTTCAAGAATGAATTTCATTGCTCTCTAAACAGTTCCCCTTAAGTCTTACTATTTATTCACTCTCCACTGTATTTTCAGATGATTCTATCTGCATTTGTATCATTAAGTAGACTATGCTATGAAATAACTGCTATGCAACTACATCAAGAACTTTTTGCTCTCAACTTTTTAAAGCATTTTCAACAGTCTTCTACCTTGAGAATATTATCTCCATATGCTGTGCTTATTCGCTCAGTTGTTTTGGACTCTTTGTGACCCCATGGGCTATAGCCCACTTGGGCTACAGGCTCCTCTGTCCATGGGGATTCTCCAGGCACGAATACTAGAGTGGGTTGCCATGCCCTCCTCCAGAGGATAGTCCCAACCCAGCGATAGAACCCAGGTCCCCTGCACTGCAGGCAGATTCTTTACCGTTTGAGCCACAAGGGAAGCCTATCAAAATGTGTCAATATCTCGGCAAAGTGATTTTTGGATTTCTGTATATTTTTGTTCCATAAATAAAATAGCATCATATTTTAAAAACTGACCCATCGGCTCTCAGGGATAAAAATACTCCAGTCATTGGTATGATCAGTTGTCAACTGGCAGAACTGTGAATACTTCAAGGAATACTTTCACAATTACTAATTATACTGAGATCTACAAAATCTGAGATACACAAGTTTTCAGTACCAATGCTTTACATTCACTTCAGTACTTACATTATACTCAGACACGACTCCTTTGTAAACTTCATAAAACTCTTCAACATTAATCCGATCCATGTTAAACTATATTTTTAAAAAAAGAAAAACATGTCAACCAAAAAAATAGAATGAATCACACTTAGCACTCAATATTTATGTTCTCTCAGATATATTTTCTTTAAAATTTAAACCCTGAAGAAATAAGTCTTTGAAGAAGTGTTAAAGTTCAGTCCATCAATAATAAATTATTGTTTATCAAAAATAAGAACTTGTTTGTAACATTTATCGAGTACTTAATATATCAAGCATTGTTCCAGGTGCTGTTCGTGTACTATCTTATTTAATTATAACAATCGCCCCACAATATAAGTAATGTTAACAGCTCCAATTTACAAATGAGGTGAAGACTCAGTGAGGTAATATAACCTTCACTACCTGGCATTTCATCTCAAACTGTCTGATCCCACTGATTGGGCGCTCAACTACATACAATCTATGTTATTGGAAAAAAACCTCATTCTTCATACAAAAAAAGACATAGGCACAATTTAATTTTGTTTATCAATAAATCAGTGGCAAAAGGAAGCAACATTACCAAAGAAAATTTCTCCAAATTTTGTAGAGGGGCCTGGAAATAATACCCTTATCCTCCCAGGCATTCAGAAAAATCCCCTAGTTAGTCTGGCTCATAATAATGCACTGACACCATTCATTTGAAAATCCTACTATTCTTCAGAAAGAATTGGCAGAGTGTGCTAGTAAGGTAAAGCTACAAAGACTCACTCTTATCCAAGCTGGATTCAAACTTAGAAATAAAATTTCATTAAGTTCTAGAGTCTCAAGAACCAAAACCTTACATTTTTAAAAACTAGACACAGACTTTCCAATTTTGTTTTGCTCCCTACTTTGTCCTTTTATTGTTGCCAGGATTGAAGATCACAAAGCGTCTCCCTACCCAGACAACAGTTCAAACTATTTAGTATCATAGTTCAGTTGAGTGCAGTCACTCAGCTGTGTCCGACTCTCTGTGACCCCATGGAATGCAGCACAGCAGGCTTCCCTGTCCATCACCAGCTCCCAGAGCTTGCTCAAACTCATGTCCATCGCGTCGGTGATACCATCCAACCATCTCATCCTCTGTCGTCCCTTTTCCTCCCGCCTTCAATCTTTCCCAGCATCAGGGTCTTTTCCAATGAGTCACTTTTTCCCATCAGGTGGCCAAAGTATTGGAGCTTCAGCTTTAGCATGAGTCCTTCCAATGAATATTCAGCACTAATTTCTTTCAGGATTGACTGGCTGGATCTCCTTGTTGTCCAAGGGACTCTCAAGAGTCTTCTCCAACACCACAGTTCAAAAGCATCAGTTCTTCAGTGCTCAGCTTTCTTTATAGTCCAACTCTCACATTCATACATGACTACTGGAAAAACCATAGCTTTGATTATATGAACCTTTGTTGGCAAAGTAATGTCTCTGTTTTTTAACATGCTATCTAGGTTGGTCATAGCTTTTCTTCCAAGGAGCAAATGCCTTTTAATTTCATGGCTTCAGTCACCATCTACAATGATTTTGGAGCCCCATAAAATAAAGTCTGTTACTGTTTCCATTGTTTCCCCATCTATTTGCCATGAAGCGATGGGACCGGATGCCATGATCTTAGTTTTTTGAATGTTGAGTTTTAAACCAACTTTTTCACTCTCCTCTTTCACTTTCATCAAGAGGCTCTCTAGCTCTTTTTTGCTTTCTGCCATAGGGTGGTGTCATCTGCATATCTTGAGGTTACTGATATTTCTCCCAGCAATTTTGATTCCAAATTGTGCTTCATCCAGCCTGGCATTTCACATGATGTATTCTGCATAGGCAACACAGCTATTACAGGGAGGGAACTTTGTTTGATTTCAATATCTTATTCAATATTCATACAACTTCTTATATTACTAATATTATAAAATAATAACAAGGTGAAAAGTGAAAGTGGTAGTTGCTCAGTCTTGTCCGACTCCTTTCAACCCCATGAACTATAGCCCTTCAGGCTCCTCTGTCCATGGAATTCTCCAGGCAAGAATACTGGAGTGAGTTGCCATTCACTTCTCCAGGGGATCTTCCTGACCCAGGCATCAAACCCTGTCCTCCTGCATTGCAGGTGGTTTCTTTAACATCTGAGCTACCAGGGAAGCCCCAATAACAAGGTATAATTTATTAAATATTTGGAATTTGAACTGGAAATTCTTCAAAGTATTGTGTAGCATTATTTTATTTAATCCACAAAATAATCTATAGCGCCAAATAATATTATCATTGCCTAGTTGAGAAAACTGAAGATAGGAATGCTTAAAATCTGGCCAAGTTTGTATACCTAGAAAGTAGAAGATTCATGATACAGAAATAGAGTTTACTGATTTCAAAAATCACAATGATTCTCATTGCCATTAAACTACTGTGCCTCCCCCATAAATTCAATTAATCTTTTTTAAAGCAAATTACTCTTTTTTTCACTGAGCACTTACTATGGGCAATCACTATGCTAGGTTGTAAGCCTAGAGTTAGATTAATGTTTAATTCTAAAATGTCCACAATGATTGCTACTTAAGCAGGCTTAGATCCCATAATCCTATGGCTGACTATATCACCAAGCTAATACTTTGAGAATGCTGTTGCTAACAATTTCATTACAGTCCTGGGCAAGATTCTTCAAATATTAAATTTCTCATTTGTCTCCAAGCTGTGCCTGATAACTTTGCAAACTAGCTGATACATCTAATCTTTTCTCACTTCATGAGCATTCACACCAATCTGGGATACAAAATAGGCAGAACCCCAGTTAGTGCCCTGACCTCTGGTCTGGGCTGATGCAAAGACTTCACAGAAATCAAAAGGAGTTCCTTTCCAGAGAAAGAGAAAATAAACTGGTATGAAAATTCCTTCCGGAACTGGTAATTCACTACCATAATAACACAAACTTATTGGCTTTCAAAAACTGTAAAATGCAAATTATTAATTGGATTCCTATAATAATTGTACCAATTTATTTGTCAAGTGCAATGATAAGTGTACCACAAAGATAGAGAAGAGCTCTAGAGAAGTTAATATTGTTTCTTCAGTGAAGGGTTTCCTGGAAATGTGTCAGCAGAGCAGTTTTGAATGACTGTGGACTCCAGAGCTTAATGGTGTGACTGCCAAGAGAGGGGCTGAAATGTGCTAACTCTAAAGAAGATCGTGAGAGAAAGTCCAGAAACCAGCAAAGGTCCTGGTCAGGGAAAAAGCCGAATTGATTCTCTTCTTAGTCACAAATCCAGACAA
Source organism: Cervus canadensis (assembly GCF_019320065.1). Taxonomy (NCBI): domain Eukaryota; kingdom Metazoa; phylum Chordata; class Mammalia; order Artiodactyla; family Cervidae; genus Cervus; species Cervus canadensis. The sequence continues at coordinate 42,392,271 of NC_057398.1, read as the reverse complement.
CAAAATTTCATTATAAGTACTTAGCTTAAAACTATTTCTTCTTTGGAGGAATTAAATGCATTGTTTCAGTCTGCATGTACTTTGCAACTAAAGTTCCAGGAATTATATAAATCTGCTTTGTAAGCTTAAATTAGATGTACCATTGGACGGTTAGCTCTCAGTGAGAGATTATACTGGTAAAATCATTGAAAAATACTTTTTACTAAAAGTTATCATGTTCAACATATCTTTTTGCTTTTAATGTGTTGAGTTCACAAGTGCACAGAGAAAATTCAATGTAAAACGTATTAAAGCATACTGTAAAAAAAAAACACACACACACACACAGTTCATCAGTAAGTTAATGATTCTTGCAAACTACCTACCATCTGCATAGCTGAGATTTCAAAACCTGCATCTCGGATAGTCATCAGGATCTTTCCCAGAAGTCCTGAAAATACAGAACAAATGAGTGCAAAATTATAAAATTTCTAAGGCATTTTAGCTTTATAGAAATGCAAATTTTCTATATCAAAGCATTTTGCTTAAACACTTGGGCTTCCCGGTTGGCTCAGACAGTAAAGAATCTACCTGCAATGCAAGAGACCCAGGTTTGATCCCTTGGTTGGGAAGATCCCCTGGAGAAGGGGGGATACTCCAGTATTCTCACCTGGAGAATTCCATGGACAGAGAAGCCTGATGGGCTGCAGTCCATGGGGTCACAAAGACTTGGATAAGATCGAGCAACAAACACTTGCTTACACTATGTAAAAGTGAATCACATAAATCTGCCCAGGAAACTAGACCTCTAATACTGTAATCCCATTTGATTCAGTAATCCCATTTGATTTTGTAATCCCAGATGTTTAGTAAAGTGCTTCAGGAATATCATTCTTTTCAGTTTTAAAAACTACTTTTTAAATTTATTTTTAATTGGAGGATAACTGCTTTACAATGTTGTGTTGGTTTCTGCCATACAGCAACATGAACCAGGCATAAGGATTCATATTTTACCTCCCTCTTGAACCTTTCTCCCAGTCCCGCCCCCATCCTATCCCTCTAACTACTGCATCTTGTTGAGCTGTGTTATGCAGAAGCTTCCCACCAGCTGTTTTACACGTGGTAAGGTATATGTTTCAATGCTACTTTCTCATTTCATCCCGGCTTCGCTTTCCCCCACTGTGTCCACCAGTCCGTTCTCCTCAAAACCAATCTTGAAGATTATGCAAAAAGCTTTTAAGAACCTGAAGTCTAGTGATATAAAAACTACAAAAATCAAAGAGTTAAAGTAATATTAGAAAAAAGTGGTGTTAAAGTACCAGATATGGAAGGAGTCCAGAAGAAGTCACAGGCGGAGAAACGTCAAATTAAAACTGAAGAGGAGAACAGAAGCTTCAATGGGAGATGAGGGCAGGAACTAGCTCTTTAAGGTTACAGACAGATGGGATTATATAGGGACCATGGTATAAAAAGAGACAAGGCATAAAGCTGGGGAAAATGTGAATCTGTGTACACAATAGTGCCTGTGGGTGTGCTCAGACACTTCAGTTGTGGGCCTTCAGACTCTTTGTGACCCCATGGACTGTAGCCCACCAGGCTCCTCTGTCCATGGGATTTCCCAGGCAAGAATACTGGAGTGGGTTGCCATTTCCTTCTCCAGGGGATCTTCCCGACCCAGGGATCGAACCCAGGTCTACTGCACTGGCAGGTGGATTCCCAGGTCACTGGCGCTACCCGGGAAGTCCATATACAATAGTAAGAGGTCAAAAAATAAAAAAACTAAAAAGGAAAAGAGATTTAACCCAAATTTATAAAGGCTCTGGATGGCAACATGAAGAATTTGGTCTTTGTGCCGCAAATAGCAATTTTTATAATGGTGGTTATAGACTCTGAACCTGTAAAACTGATTTTTGAGATTCCATTAGTCTCCTATAAAAATCTAAGTTTCTTTTTTTCAAGTGAACTGAAATTCTTCTTTTTTTCTCTCTTTCATGTATTACACACACAGACACACTCCCTATTCTGGATCATCTTGATGCTTACCTAATGATATCAAATAATTAGTATCAGTATCAAATAAGTAGTATCAGTGCCTGAATGTGTATTTTTATTTACTATCTTACTGCTGCCAAAAAGGCTATTTTAATCACAGCTGGCTGAGGCATGAAAAAACAAACAAACAAAAAAGACAAGGACAGATCTATTTCTCAAAAGACACATTTATACCAACTGAAGGCCAAATGATATAACAGCATGCTTTAGAAAGAAAGGTTTCTCAGAAGTTTCAAGAATACACTAGGTCCCTGCCAAATGCAGAATACTCAGCGCCATATTCATGTTAACTTACTGATTTCCCACAAACATCTTTTGTTACATTTATGTTAACCTAAATTTTATCCATTTTATAGTTTTGTTTGTAATGAATCTGTAAATTGTTTTAGTTATACAGCTTTATGTGCAAAAGTTTACATTTATTTGTATATGTGGACATACTTAAGTTACATTATAATTAAAATAATTTATATCAGAAAAATAGAAAATAATAATTTATATCAACACTGAGAATCCAGTGAGAAAAATCTTCCTTCAAAAGTAACACAGCCAAAAGAAATGAATCACTGAAAATGTGAAGAGGTGAATACAGGAAGATTATTAATGTAATAATAATGGGTGAGCTGGTATGAAGAAAAGAATAAAGGACAGAAAGAATAGCAAAGGCTGTTGACATCATCTACTCTGCTGATTGGACTTGCATGGTAGAAGTAAAGAAATAAAGAAGTAATGAATATAAGATATTTCAAAAAAAAAAGTAATAAGACTAAAGTGAACATAGAGCATGAAGATGAAGGAATAAAGGATTTGAGTCTAAGTGACCAGAAGAATGATAGCACTTTTAAGATGAAAACAAGCTATGAAACTGAATTAAGAATAAAGATATTGAATTAATTTGGACACAGAAACAGAATTTTAGAGCAGAACACTGATCAGCATTTGAGGAGACAGTATATCCAATGGCAGAAAAAAATCATCAAAGAATGAATGAATAAACTCCCTTTACTAAATTGGTAATGTGGGGTTGTATTCCAATAGATAGACATATAATGAGGTACAGAGAGGTTAGAGTTGAAGTGATGAGAATAGATGAGTACTTATTTGATAAAAAGAAGGGGAAAGAAAAAAAAAGAAAGAGAGAGAGATGAGAGGAATGAGTTGTGAGAAAATATATGAAGTTTGGGGACTGAAGAATGAATTCTTCAAATGAATAAAGACATGTAAAAGGACATTTGCAAGAGAATCAAGAAGAAAAATATTACCGTAGTATTATAATATCAAAAGGAGAGGAAAATTCTTGGAATATAGGGATCTTTAAGAATGAAAGGAAATTAAGCACCCTGGAAATTAAGATAAATCTGCTGGCTTAAGCAAGATGGTATGATGATACTAAAGAAAGTCATATCAACAGAGGGTTAGGAAAGAGAAGTTTTGTATGTACATCTCAGTCATATCCGCCCCTTTTTGAGACCACATGGACTGTAGCCCACCAGACTCCTCTCTCCATGGATATTCCAGGCAAGAATACTGAAGTGGGTTGCCATTCCCTTTTCTAGGGATCTTCCCAACCCAAGAATTGAACCTGTGTCTCCAGTGTCTCGTACATTGGCAGGCAGACCTTTTACCACTGAGTCACCTGGGAAGCCCCAACCTATTAGTAATCTGTACCAAAGAGTCAGATGACATTGGACACAGGAATGTTAACCAAAATTTCAAGACTTTTATCAATAGGAAAAATATAGATAAGTTAGGAAAGAAGAAAGTAAATTAGTTGTTGGGAACTCAGCCCTTTCACAGGAAGTTATTCCATTTAATCCTTACAGCAATACGCTAAAATGGGGATTACCATCCCACTACAGAATGAGATTATATGAAGATTTGGAGAAGATAGATAAAACTTGCTTAATGTCACAAAACTACTGGGTCTCCATATCAGTCTTTCTGCCAGTTTTAATAGGAAAAAAGGAATGAATGGAAGCCTGATATGTGAAACTCACTAGCCAATGTGACTTCCTGAGGCAAGCGCCATGTTCATTCTAAGACTCAGTATCTCTAGGGACACTAGTATCACTAGTCTAGCATAGATATAGTAAGTAGCTGACAAATATTGCTCATTGAATAACAAAGTTAATTTAAAAAATAGCCAAAGGAAGGAAACAATCATAGCTCTCTGCCTGATGTGAGCCTAAGAAACTCTGAGACTCTTCAGAGCACAATTAGAAAACACCAGAAAATTAACTGTAAAGGAGCAATTAAAATTAGAGAAGGGAAATTTTTTTTTTAATTTTTGATTTAACAATTCAAGAAAAAAAAGTTCATAGTGACTTCATGCCACACACAAGCATTAATTCTAATGAATTCAATGTAAATGTAAAAAAAAGGCAGTTCCTTGGGAAAACATCTAGATGATTATTCTCTTCTCATGATATAAGTAGCCTTTTGAAAAGGAGAGAACGAGGTTGGTTCCTGGCTGAAAACTTCAATTCCAGCTCTGGATAGAATCACTCTCCTCCAACATGAAATTTTCTTTCATATCTCTTTCCACATATTTATTCCTTTCTAATTTGGTCTGTTTTTTCTTCTCACTCTTACCACCAGACCACCTTCTGACTCTTTCCCCAGTGTCTTTTGAAACTCTGAAATATTTTGAATAGTCTTTATGTCTTCAGTCTCAGCTACCCACCACAAGCTCTTCTTACTCAGAATTAATCTTCATTTTTCACTTACCCACAACCATAACAGGTTAAAGGTTTGCCTCTTTTTTTCCCTTGCTATGATTTAAGTTTCTGTGTACTATCTAAGTTCATATGTTGAAATATTAATGCCCAACGTGGTAGGGGCCTTCCCTGGTGGCTTAGTGGTAAAGAATCCACCTGCCAATGCAGGAGATGTGGGTTCAATCCCTGGGTTGGGAAGACCCCCTAGAGAAGGAAATGGCAACCCACTCCATTATTCTTGCCTGGGAAATCCCTTGGACAGGGGAATCTGGCAGGCCACAGTCCACAGGGTCACAAAGAATCAAACTCAACTTAGCGACTAAACAACAACGCGATGGTATGAGGAGGTTGGGCCTTTGGCAGGTGCTTAAGTCATGAGGCTGGAGCCCTCATAAATAAAATTACTAAAGGTCAAGATTTTAGATGCATTAGTAAATCAAGATCCAATTATATGATATCTATAAGAAGGCAAGTTTAAATATGAAGACACAGGTAGGCTGAAAGTAAATAGATGGAAAAAGATATACCATGCAAGCAATAAGTATAAGAAAGCTGGAGCAGTTATATTAATTTTAAATAAAGTAGAATTTATGAAAGGAGTATTATACAGATAAATGTCCCAAGAGGCATTCAGACACGAACTTTAGACAGAGAGCTGAAAGAAAGTGGATATTCATGGCAAAAAGAGCACAGAGCAAATGTACGGAGAAGTAAAACAGCAAGGTTCTTTTGGGAAAGGAGAAATGAGACAGGAGAGAGCATAGCAGAGGTGGCAGAAGACACTGATAGAAGGACTTTGGGGGGGGATCAGGATGGGGAATACGTGTAAATCTATTGCTGATTCATGTCAATGTATGACAAAACCCACTGAGAAAATAAATAAATAAATTTAAAAAAAAAAAAAAAGAAGGACTTTTGGACCTTACACAGAGGTTTGAATTTCATTCTATAGGCCAAAAGTTCCCAAAACTTTTTGGTTTCATGGACCTCTTCTTAGAAATTATTAAAAATTCTAAAACACTTTTATGTAATAGGTTATATTGATATTTGCTGCATTATAAATTAAAACAGTAAATTTTAAAATATTTATTAATTTAAATATAACAAAAATTCTTTACATTTTAACATAAATACAATTTTTATGAGAAAAATGACTTTTCCAAAACAATAAAAAATTAGTGACAAGAGAGATAGTTTCACATTTTAAAAAATCTCTAATTTCTAATTTAATGAAAAGCAGCTGCCTTCTCACATCTGCTCCAACTTTCAGTCTGCTGCTCTGTGTTGTTTGCTTAAAATATGCAGATTTGGGTGGAAAATGTAGTACTTTAATAGTCTAATGAAATTTTATATATTCTTCTTTCTTCTACAAGTAGTAGTTTCTTACAAGCTCACTGCAACATATAATTTCAAACTTCTACCAATGAACGTTTTTTAACCTTGTTACACTAAAACCTACTGATCTATCTTATACTCCGTATTAATCTTCTATCCTTGCATGATTTTGTAACATCATAGACATTGTTTAGAAAATTCTATTATGCAGATCTTCCAAATGCTGACTCTACTACACAACATCGAAAACATCCCATTTGTCAAATACTAATTTCATCAGAACAGTGTAAGTATTGGGAAGCTGTCACGTTCAAGATGGTGCATACAGTTTTCCAAACTCTTAACTCTAATTTTAACTTGTAATTTTATCTTCTTTTGGATTTTTATCTTGAGCAACAATTATTTCCAGTTGTCACTTCTTTTAAAGGACAGGCTTATTTTAAAGAAAATGCCAAATAGCCTTATCTGAATAACCACAGATTGTCATTCTATCAAGTAAAAATGGTAAAACAGCTGTATATGTATTTCTCCTAAAGATAACATTACATTTCAATATGGATCAAAACTGCTTTATGCATACTTCCCATTTCTTCACATAGAATATTATAAATATTTTGACTTGAGGGTCAAAACTTAATAATTTTTTACTGTTTCATCAAGGGTATTCTCAAGTGAAAGTGGCTTTTTTTATTTTTCTGCAAACACAATATGGTTAAAAATACACTGACCACTGGTATAGTCTGCTACCACTATTCTGATCTTTGCTGAGGTGCCAGCAGTTTTTACACACCATTGCTTCTGCACCATTGGTCCAAATGTCAACACATTTTAAAACGCAAATAAATGCTTAGTACTTATGAGATTTGGCCTCAAGGATACCTAAAAAGATCTTATTTATTATAATAAGGAAAAATTTTACATGATTACATAAGAATCCTGATGTCAATATGAAAGTCATATTTAGTCCTATGCACTCACCAATACAAAGAGAAATATACAATTTAGTATAAATCTATAAATCACATTAAGCTATGCCCGTAGGTCATATTTACACATTGAACAGAATAATTCTATTCACAGATAAACCAACAAAAATTATAGTCCAAGCAGCACTGAGTCAGACATGAGTCAAGGGTACTGCCTTTTTTTATATTCAGTGGGTTATGCACGGAGGCATGATAGAGAGGCATTTAAGAAAACCGTTCTGTGCTTAACAGCTTGAAACGACCAACTGTCAATAACCTTATGTCCTTTACTTTGTTCTAGACAGAAAATGTTCAGCTGACTAAACAAATGACAATAACTATGTAAATAAAGTAACAAAAAAAAAAAAGGTAAAACTGCATGCCCCACAGTAAACACATTCAAGAGGGTCAAACAAAGCAGATGGCTTATTTTATTTGGTTGGTGTTTGCACAGTTAATTTGTTTTTTAATAATTTGCTTATAACTCCATGAATGCTACCTAAATGTTTTGAATGTCAAATCACCTCTCCATCTCCACTCCTCCTCAGTTCATATCCTGTTATCTTTCATCTGAACTGTTCTAAAGCCTTTTTAATAAGCAGCCACCCTCCATCCAATCATCAACAATATCAGACATCTATTACTTCATCTTTCTAAAAAGGCTTGCTTCTCCTGGGTTTAGGAGCTCCCTACTCTCTCTTTAGGAAAACTAAATCCTTTGACTGGAAAGGGAGTTGCCATCTTCTTATGTGACCCTATAACCACAAGCTTCAGCCAGTGGTCAAGAAGTGGATGCCAGACCTAAACAAGGTCAATCATAGTACTCTGCTGGCTGGGCTGAACTAATTCACCCAGGAATGGGCCTAGAATTGGTACAATTCAGAGTACCTTCCCTGACCCAGTGAGACATCTGCCCTGGAATTTTTCAGCTAGAGTCAGGGGAAAAACAACTCTTTCCACTATGTTTCTAAGTATATGAGCTGGCAACCATTGCTGGCAACCCAACCTCCCTCCCAAAGTGCTACTAAAAGCTAATCTGTGAATATGAAAGTGACAGCCAAAAGCCAGAGAGAACAAAGATGCTGAGCAAGTCTCCTGAAGCCAAGCTCAACCCCTAATCTATTCCCAGCACTATCCTTAAATGAGACAAATAGGAAATTCAAGTTGGGTTTCTGTCAGTTGTACTAACAGTGTCCCCTGTTTTAATATGAGGTGATACACTGTAGCCTGAGGAAAAAAAGGCTATAGTAGGGTAGATAAAGAAGAAACAGTACATTTTGAAAGCTGTGGTACTCTGATGTGTGTTTTCTAATAAAAAAAAAATTACAGTCAGCAAATATCCTAGAAAAAATCATAAGCATAGGCAAATAATCAAAAATTGGAATTTGAAGATTCCCCTTCTGTCTACTAGGACCTCCCCAGTCACTCAGACAGTAAAGAAACTGCCTGCTTGCAGGAGACCCGGGTTCTACCCCTGGATTGGGAACCTGGAGAAGGGAATGGCAACCCACTCCAGTATTCTTGCCTGGAGAATTCCATGGACAGAGAAGCCTGGTGGGCTACAGTTCATGGGGGTTGCAAAGAGTAGACACGACTGAGCAACTACCACTTCTGTCTATAAAGTTCATAAATGATCATGGTTGGAGAGTTTAAGAAAAGTAACTAATGATAAATATTCAGGTACACTGAAGTCCAAACAGTATTTTTAGAAATAGTAGACTTAACCATTTAAATAAAAACGTACTGGAACCAAATAAGGGAAACAAAATTGCAAGCAAACTGAATAAAACAGGCACTTTAACACCAATTGGTATCAATAAAATAAAAAGGACAGTAAAGATTTTCATTCAATTTAAATCATATAACACAACATGGTTTGCATCATTTGGAAGAAAATAAGGGCATCAGGATTATATGATCCAGGATGGATGCATAAGTGTCACATAAGGTACCCCAGGGGCTTCCCAGGTAGCTCAGTAGTAAAGAAATCTCCTGCTGATGCAGGGGACGCAGGTTTGATCTCTAGGTTGGGAAGATCTCCTGGAGTAGGAAATGTCAGCCCACTCCAGTATTCCTGCCTGGGAAATCCCATGGACAGAGGATTCTGGGGGGCTACAGTCCACGGGGTCTCTAAAAGATTCGGACGCAACTGAGCGACTGAGCACACACTAGGTACCTTAGGTCACCAAGGCAGGTATAATGAGGTGCTAATATAAAGTTTTAAGACTTTTGGGGGTATGAAAGCAGCAACACGATGAGAGTCTTCAGGACTGAGACAAGCTTCTCCCCAGAGTTACTATGAAAATATGGCTTGAATTCAAAATGGAAATAAATGTGGGGTTTTTTTTCAATTTTAAATAAATACATAAATTGAAATACAGTATATATTTTCGAGAATCCATTGTTTCTCCCTCCAATCTGTACCTGGTCAGGGTAAATAAATCACTGTTAACAGACCTGCCTTCGTTTGGCTCTGTTATCTGCCATCACCCCTGCAAAAAATGGGCACTTAGACTGAAAGGCACCCCTTAGGGGTTGAATTAGGATTATATTGCTCATAATAACCTAGAGTGGAAATGAGTTGTTCTCCCTATCTGTACAGCTGCCAAAGAGGAGTAAACGTGTAGCACAGAGAGAGGAAGGTTATCAACAATGACGACACACGAGATACGTGTCCAGGGACCAAGTCTGTCAGTTTGCTCCCCAGGCCACAGATGTAAAGGCTGGTGAACACTTCAGTCTGAAGAGACTTCCCCTTTGCCTAGCTCAGTCTAACCGCTCTGCAGTCTCAGTTTCTGTCCTCATTTGTAGAAGGGGGTAATACCTACCTCACAGGGTTATTACAATGATTAAATGTGTCTGTATATGTAACAGTCTTAGACCAGCCGGTGGCACACAACAGCACTATTAGGTTACGTAAGCTGCAGTAGAGACTTCCCTGGTGGCTTGCTCAGACATGACTGAGCATCTAGCAGCAGTAGGGTAGTAGTAGTTGTTGTATAGTCGCTAAAGGTGAACTGTAGCCCACAAGGCTCCTCTGTCCATGGGATTTCCCAGGCAAGAATACTGGAGTGGGTTGCCATTTCCTACTCCAGGGCATCTTCCCAATCCAGGGATCAAACCCATATCTCCTGCATTGGCAGGTGGATTCTTTACCACTGAGCCACCAGGAGAGCCCCAGTAGAGTAGTATTAAAGCCAACAATCATCTCAGTGTGTTAGGATACACATCTGGGCTTATACAATTAGCATGAATTTAATTTTCAGCAGTACTGTTAAAATGCAAACATTCTATTGAACTGGACAGGGAACAACAGACCAGTTCCAAATTGGGAAAGGAGTGTGTCAAGGCTGTATACTGTCACCCTGCTTATTTAACTTATATGCAGAGTACATCATGTGAAATGCTGGACTGGATGAAGGACAAGCTGGAATCAAGACTGCCAGAAGAGATATTAATAACCTCAGTTATGCAGATGACACCACCCTTATTGCAGAAAGCGAAGAAAAACTAAAGAGTCTCTTGCTGAAAGTGAAAGAGGAGAGTGAAAAAGTTGGTTTAAAATTCAACATTCAGAAAACTAAGATGATGGCATCCGGTACCATCACTTCATGGCAAATAGGGAAACAATGGAAATAGTGACATTTTCTTGGACTCCAAAATCACTGCAGACGGTGACTGCAGCCATGAAATTTTTTAAAAGACACTTGCTCCTTGGAAGAAAAGCTATGACCAACCTAGGCAGCGTATTAGAAAGCAGAGACATTACTTTGCCAACAAAGGTCCGTCTAGTCAAAGCTATGGTTTTTCCAGTAATCATGTATGGATGTGAGAGTTGGACTATAAAGAAAGCTCAGCACCGAAGAAATGATGCTTTTGAACTGTGGTGTTGGAGAAGACTCTTAAGAGTCCCTTGGACTGCAAGGAGATCTAACCAGTCAATCCCAAAGGAAATCAGTCCTGAATATTCATTGGAAGGACTCGTGCTGAAGGTGAAACTCCAATACTTTGACCATCTGATGCAAAGAACTGACTCACTGGAAAAGACCCTGATGCTGGGAGATTGAAGTCGGGAGGAGAAGGGGACGACAGAGGATGATATGGTTGGATGGCATCACCGACTCGATGGACATGAATTTGAGCAAGCTCTGGGAGTTGGTGATGGACAGGGAAGCCTGGCGTGCTGCAGTCCATGGGGTCACAAAGAGCTGGACACAAGTGAGCAACTGAACTGAACTGAACTGAGCCACGAGGGAAGCTCCAGTAGAGTAGTACTGGAGCCAACAATCATCCCAGCGAGTGAGGATACACAGCTGGGCTAATACAATTAGCGTGAATTTAACTTTCAGCAGTACTGTTAAAATGCAAACATTCTGTATGTTCTACTTGACAGGAGAATATTGTGTCACTGACACACCTCCAGGAGACTAATGCTAATGGCTGCGTCACACGGAATGAGATGGATGCAGTGACCCTGAGTACCAGATAACAGGGTCAGGTCTACACCCAGCCAGAGGCACAACAGGGCCTGGCAACCCCACTGGTTCTCAGAAGGAAAGCCACTGCTGTCTAAGCCAGTCATGCCTGGCAAGCACCATGACAAATCTGAGAGGAAGTCTGAGCAAGAACAGAGGGAAGAAGAGGGTCCTTACACTTGATAAAGCAAGGCCTCTCTCTCTGACTAGGAACTCCTAGAAATATACAAGGCGAACTGTGTAAAGAGCTTGAGTTCTGTCTTAGTAGATGCGTGTGTACGTTAGTGAAATAATTTCTATAGGTTCAGAAAGAATATGTACTGCTTTAAGTAGAATTTGAAACAAAATCTTGCCTATAAAAACCTCTGCAAGGGGAAGAATGACAAGATAACACTTTACATCAAATTTTTGAAATAAAAAATCAAAATCATAAAACAAAATAGCAAATGTAGGATCAGTCAGTTTATAACTCCCCTTTTAAAGACAGTCTTTATTTTATAGATGGTACCATATTATGTATTTTATCTATTTTACAGATAACTAATAAGGACCTACTATATTGCACAGCAACTCTACTCAGCACTCTATAATGGCCTATATGGGAAAAGAATCTAAATATGAGTGGATATATACATAACTGATTCGCTTTGGTGTACATGTGAAACTAACATGTAAATCAACTGCACTCTAATTAAAACTCTAAAAAGCAGCAGCCAGTCTGTTGTACAAGACAATTCATCACAATTTAGATGCTATGCTCCACAATACTGACACTAAACAGGGGTGGTGAGAAATAAAAACGGAAGCTAAAGAAGTGTCAAAAAAGAAGTCTTGCATTTTATTTTAGGTGAGACCTGTGAAACATCAGGGTGAGACCTGTGAAACAAAAGTTTTGATCTTGATACAGCCAAGAATGCATGAACTAACAAAACTGATTTATAAATAGATGTCATGTTTAATACTAATAATCAATTTAAATCAAAATGAAGGAATTTGATTTCTTTTAAATTTTAAGTCTTTTATTTCATTAGAAAATAGGCCTGTTTTGTCCTTAAAATGTGATTAGTGTAAAGCAAGTTACACTAATCATTAAGAGTTTGAGTTTAATTTTCAATGCCAAATACAAAAGAAATAACAAATATTACTGAATTCAACAGAAAGAATTTAGTACTAATCATAGCAAGCACACATAACAAATCAACTTAGGCATAAAAGCCAGTTGCAAAAGCTTTCTGTTTCTTAGACAGCAATGTCACTAGGCAAGACCACTTCACTGATAATCTTCCAGTAATTCTTAATCAGATGAAAAGATAAATCCATAGATCAGTCTGGCTTCAAATTTCTGTCTTCAAATCAGTCTGTCTTCAAAATGATATTTTGCTGGCTAGTAAGCAAAAATATTGTAGCATCATATGACATCAATTGCAGATGAGAGTTTGAATTCGGCAGAATTGTTAAACTGAGAGCTAGCGACTTAAGTCTTAGAGGATCTCAAATTCATTAGCTGATCATAAAGTTCATTCCAGTAGCAAGAAGGCTTATAAAATACAGACCTAATTCATCTGAGAGCATTTCTGATTCTCCACTTATACCACACACCCAAAACTAAAATACACACTTCCTTACCAATGTCCTAACAACCGTAATCTGCAATTCCTTACAAGGCAATAAAAAGAGTAACCAATATAACTTTACAGATGCACCCACAATATGGTAACTCAGTATACTAAAATTCATCACAGTGTAATTGAGTAGAAAATAGTAAAGGCAAGTTCTACACCAACATTAGAGCAACAGAGAAGACCCACGGGATCTAAAAATCTCCAGGAAAAGGCCATCAAGAACCCCTCCTTACTGGGAAAAAATGATGGGCTCAGCATAGCAAAGAAAGCCAAGAACAATCAACATCAGCACGGTTGAAATAAGATTACAATTTTAAAACAGGGACAGTCCAAGAAAAACAAAGCAGGGTATCAAGCTGACAGGGCAAAAACTGAAAATTTTGTAGTATTAGGCAAACAGGTCTTCAGAAGTCCAAAGTTAATGCCAGGTTACCAAGGAAAACAAGTCAATCACATAATCACAAAGCAATGCTACATTTTTAAAGCACAGGATACTACTGCCGGCTTCCAGGTAGTGGGAGATTCTTTCTAACCTTGAAAGAAACCAGTCCCTCTTCTGAAGGGCTGGAGAAAGCACAAGTCCCACTGGAAGTAGACATCACGTTTCTAGGAGATTTTCATGAATATGACTGTACAAGTGCTATACATGTTATAGGGGCTTCCCTAGTGGTGGTGCTGTTCAGTTGCTAAGTCATGTCTGACTCTTTGCAACCCCATGGACTGCAGCATGCCAGACTTCCCTGTCTTTCACTATCTTCTGGAGTTTGCTCAAACTCATGTCCATTGAGCGGATGATGTCATCCAACCATTTCATCCTCTGTCACCCGCTTCTCCTCATGCCCTCAATCTTTTCCAGCATCAGTGTCTTTTCCAATGAGTCAGCTCTTCACATCAGGTGGCCAAAGTATTGGAGCTTCAGCTTCAGCGTCAGCCCTTCCAATAAACACTCAGGGTCGATTTTCTTTAGGATTGACTGGTTTGACCTCCTTGCTGTCCAAGGGACTCTAAAGAGTCTTCTCCAACGCCACAGTTTGAAAGCATCAATTTTTTGCTGCTCAGCCTTTTTTATGGTCCAACCCTCACACCCATACATGACTACTGGAAAAACCCTAGCTTTGACTATATAGACCTTTGTCAGCAAAGTGATGTCTCTGCTTTTTAATACATTGTCTAGGTTGGTCATAGCTTTTCTTCCAAGGAGCAAGCATCTTTTAAAGAACTTGCCTGTCAATGCAGGAGACACAAGTTCGATCCCTGAACTGGGAAGATCCCATGGAGAAGGAAATGACAACCCACTTCAGTATTCTTGCCTGGGAAACCCCATGTAGCATGGTGGGCTACAGTCCATGGGGTTGCAGGAAAGTTGGACACAACTTAGTGACTAAGCAACAGCAATGTTATAACTTACCAATAGAAATCTGTTAGTTTTATAAGCAAGCACCAGAAAAGACTGAAAAGGTAATTCAAAACCATGGGTCCATTAATTCTAAAATGAACAAAACCAAGTAAAATTCTTTTCCCTTCCATAAAATTAGTTCTGTTGTTTTGCATTCTATTTTTACAACATATAAAGAAAAGGACTCTCTAAGCTTCTCTTTTGCACAATTTTTAAAAATACAAACATTTATGTTCTTTATTCCAGTTATTCAAAGTCACCATTAAGGTGGAAACAAACCTAGACATCTTAGTACAAAAACACTGCTTCTTTTGTTGACTTTAAATGACTCTATCTAATTTCCCCAGCTGGCAAGATTACATTGCCACTCATAGATAGGCTTAATAGTAGACATAATGTCACAAAATTATATAACTCTTGCTCCTCATCTGTTGGAAGCACAGTTTATATGCACTGGGTATAGGCCTCCATTTTTGGTCTGTTTTCCAGCATGTCCTTATGTAGGGAGCAGTTTTGCTGACCATTATTTCTCAAAATGTGGTTCCTGCATCAGCAGCATTAGCCTGACTTGGAAATTTCAGAAATGCAGACATACTGAGTCAAACACTCTGAAGGTATGGCCCAGGAATCTCTATTTTAACAATCCAGATCCAGTTATCCAGATGCTCACTAAAGTTTGAAAACTATGATTGGGAGCAAAAGATCTGAGGACAATAAAGCATCATAATTACCACTCTCCTGGCCATGAAAAAGGCAAATATGATCTGAAAAGCCTATGACTTTAATTTCTAGTCCACTTCTTCCTTAATCCCATTACTCCATACCTACATCATCTTAAAAAACAAGTCAAAAACATCTTAAATTCTCCAGTTCTGAATTTTGGGTCTTAATTTCCCCTACCCTTTTTTATACAATTTTTAAAAATATGCCTCATTGGAAAACAAGCAAAATGGAAGTAAGAGGGGTACATGGTGAAAGTAAATCTCTTTTCCACCCTATATTCTCAGTCCTTCCTCTTAGAGAAAATCACTGTAAGTCAGTCTTTACATATTCTAAAATACTCAACATATGTACAAATACACGTACATATATTTTGTTTGTTTGCTTTTAAGGAAATAAGAACATACTATACCATCTACTGGTTCCCTGGTGGCTTAGATGGTAAAGAATTTGCCTGCAGTGTGGGAGACCTGGATTTGATCTCTGGGTTGGGAAGATCCCCTGGAGAATGGAATGGCAACCAACGCCAGTGTTCTTGCCTGGAGAATGCCATGGATAGAGGCGCCTGGCAGGCTATAGTCCACGGGGTCATGAACAGTCAGACATGACTGAGCGACCACAGCTTCACTTTTCATACCATCTACTCTTTGCCTTGCCCAGTTTCTAAATATTTACTGTAAAATATAAGAAGTACATGTTTTAGGCAAAATATATAACAGTTTACTAATTTTAAAGTGAACATCTGTGCTCAGAAAAAAGCAGAACATTGTTACATATATATATAAAACTGAATCATTTTGCTGTACACCAGAAACTAACAAAACACTATAAATAAACTCTATTTCAATAATGAAAAAAGACCCTTGAGATTATCCTAACGAGACACTGCAAAGTGCTCTTTTGATAACTAAGCTCTTCTGTAATGACCACCATGAAAATGGCTATATAGAAATATAGCCATAGAAATGGCTATATAGAAATAACTTCCCATTTGGCACACACAAGCCAATGTATGACAACACAGAGATGGAGTCGATGTCAGGTGGTGACAGGGTACAAAAGAACTAACCACCGAAACAAGTGAGAGCTTTGAACCACAGGCTTTCTAGAGTAGGAAAGTTGTGTAATATGCAGAAAAGCAGTGTACCATTTATTAAAACTCAAAAAGTAATGACACAGATCATATCTTCCAGCACTTCTCATAAGTATCAACTGCTCTCATCTATTTGGAAACCCAAGCTTTCTAGACTTCTGTAAGGTACCATCCTTTCTTTAGATGTGTGCCTTTTTTCTTCCTCATAAGAATCAATTCTAATTAAATTTTCAGAATTTCCTCATTTATAATCTGTCATGTAACATGAATCATCTTTTAAAGTCTTACCACATGAGATCATGCTACCATGACTTTTCATTTTTAAAATATCTCCTGATAAAGTAACATGATGTGGCCCGAATACCTGGGCCCCAGCTCCACAGGGATGGGTCCTGCTCCTGGGTTAGTGGAAGGAAGCTGCCCAAAGAACAAGACCAAAGCCTAAGTAGAAGAAAGTCCTGTCTTCCTCTGTCATTGTGCAGTTACAGGTGCACTTCTGCAGAGGAGGAGTAAGGAAGATACACAATAAATCAGTACCAGAGATCCCTCCAAAGGCAGAAGAATGCGAACACACTGTCTTTGCAAACTCTTTGAGATATGTTTTCCTCAAGTCTAGACCATTTCTGGGCTTCCCAGGTGGCACTAGTGGTAAAAGAACCTGACTGCCAATGCCAATGCAGGAAACTTAAGAGATGTGGGTTCGATCCCTGAGTTGGGAAGACCTCCTGAAGAAGAAAATGGCAACCCACTCCAATACTCTTGCTTGGAAAATCCCATTGACAGAGGAGCCTGGCAGGCTGTAGTCCATGGGGTTGCAAAGAGTCAGACACAACTTGTGAGGCGACTTAGCACTCACAGCACAGAACATTTCTAACTACACCTGGCATTACTTATGACATTTCTAAAATTACATGGTCCTCTAACAGACATGTATATGAAAAATAAACAAGGGGAGTAGTATTTTGTCAAAACTCAGCATCTATTCTTGCATGGATCCTGTTCATCCTTAAAACTCTGTGAATACCTAGAATCCATGTAGTCAAAGTTATGGTTTTTCCAGCAGTCAGGTATGGATGTAAGAGCTGGACTATAAAGAAAGCTGAGCACTGAAGAATTGATGCTTTTGAACTGTGGTGTTGGAAAAGAGTCTTGAGAGTCTCTTGGACTGCAAGGAGATCCAACTAGTCCATCCTAAAGGAAATCAGTCCTGAAAATTCATTGAAAGGACTGATGCTGAAGCTCCAGTACTTTGGCCACCTGATGAGAAGAACTGACTCATTGGAAAAGACCCGGATGCTGGGAAAGATTGAAGGCAAGAGGAGAAGGGGATGACAGAGGATGAGATGGTTGGATGGCATCACCGACTCAACGGACCTGAGTTTGAGCAAGCTCTGGGAGTTGGTGATGGACAGGGGAGCCTGGCGTGCTGCAGTCCTTGGGGTTGCAAAGAGTCGGACACAACTGAGAGACTGAACTGAACAGGTCAGCAGGTGAATAATCTCAAAGGCATATGTGTCATGTTGCCTCAGTAACATCATTCCCTGAATGGTAACTCTTAAATTCTAACATATAAAAAGGTGAAAAAAGGAGTGGGAAAATGAAGTTTCCTCAAACAAAATAATTCTCCTGCCAATAAATGTCATTTCCTCCAGTAATATATATACAGGTTGTCCCACGAGACTTAGTATAGTAACTTAGAAATATAAATGCTAGAAATGTACAATAAAATATGATTTGAAAGTTATATAGATTTCATTTTTTAAATATTTACCAAAACATAAACTGTATTCAAACTACAAACATGGAATGAATGTAAAAGAAATTTAAATTAATTTTATAAATGGTATTATTTGCTGCATTTATAATTCTAAAGTTATCAAAGCTTAAAATTACACTAAGACTTCTGAGAGATCTTAGAAGTCACTTTCCTTAATGTTATACTTCTTCCAGTGCTCTTTCAATAAAAACAGGTTTCATTCTAATCTCACTAGAGAGTAATGCCTAGCTAGACACAGGTCAAACTTTTCTGTTATTTTTATTAAACAACTGCTAAATAGACATTGGAGAAGGAAACGGCAACCCACTCCAGTATTCTTGCCTGGAGAATCCCAGGGACAGGGGAGCCTGGTGGACTGTCGTCTATGGGATCACACAGGGTCGGACATGACTGAAGCGACTTAGCAGCAGCAAGTAAACATTATTGAGAATAACACTATTGAAACAGCATTACTGAGAAGCTACTTTGGTAAAGCAGAGTGCCATGGATACTCGAATTTTCCATCACTCCAAGAAATTCTCACCAACTTAAAACCTAGAACAGGGGACTACCTCTGTGGAGTCATATGAATTACTGAAAAGTAAAAGGTAACTCTTCCTTAACCTTCTTCGTGGTTGTTATTAACCTGCCACAGAAAACAAGCTACAAATCTTCCACCTGGTATAAAATAAATGGCAACTCACTCCAATATTCTTGCCTGGAAAATTCCATGGACAGAGGAGCCTGGCAGGCTACAGTCCATGGGGTCACAAAGAGTCAGACATGACTGAGCAACTAAACAACTAAAAAGTAGCCTCTGATACAGGTAGATCATCAGAGGAAATACAGGATGTTCCTTGAGTTCAAAATTTATGATAAATGGTCCTCAAACTGGACATCAGGATGACCTGGGGAGACTTTTTAAAAAATATTTATTTATTGCTAATTGGAGAATAATTGCTTAACTATATTGTGTTGGTTTCTGCCATACACCAACATGAATCAGCCATAGGTATATATATACCCCCTCCCTACTGAACCTCCCTTCCACCTCTGTCCCCTCTAGGTTAGGAGAGACTTTTCAAATACTTATTTCTGGCCTCCAGTCCAGACTTACTAAATTCTGAAGTTAGGGCCCAGAAATATGCATTTTAAAAGTCCCCCAAATGGTTCTGGTTCACGCAAAAGCTTGAGAAGCACTGTCTAGCATATCTCCATGGGTTCAGGTTCAAGTACCAAATTCCAACCATGTACAAGCTTTACACCACTTGAGGGAAGCTGCTACACTGGCAGTCCCCAGTGAACCACGACCCTGGTATCCATTAGTTCAGTTCAGTTGCTCAGTTGTGTCCAACTCTTTGCGACCCCATGGACTGCAGCATGCCAAGCTTCCCTGTCCATCACCAACTCCCGGAGTTTACTCAAACTCATGTCCATGGAGTCGGTGATGCCATCCAACCATCTCATCCTCTGTCATCCCCTTCTTCTCCTGCTTTCAATCTTTCCCAGCATCAGGGTCTTTTCCAATGAGTCAGTTCTTTGCATCAAGTGGCCAAAGTATTGGAGTTTCAGTTTTAGCATCAGTCCTTCCAATGAATATTCAGGACTGATTTCCTTTAGGATTGACTGGTTGGATCTCCTTGCAGTCCAAGGGACTCTCAAGACTCTTCAACACCACAGTTCAAAAGCATCAATTCTTCAGCACTCAGCTTTCTTTATGGTCCAACTCTCACATCCATACATGACTACTGGAAAAACCACAGCTTTGACTAGAGAGATCTTTGTTGGCAAAGTAATGTCCCTGATTTTTAATAAGCTGTCTATGTTGGCCATGGTTTTTCTTCCAAGAAGCAAGCATCTTTTAATTTCATGGCTGAAGTCACCATCTACAGTGATTTTGAAGCTCACTGTTTGCATTGTTTCCCATCTATTTGCCATGAAGTGATGGGACCAGATGCCATGATCTTAGTTTTTGAATGTTGAGTTTTAAGCCAGCTTTTTCACGCTCCTTTTTCACTTTCATCAAGAGGCTCTTAACTTCTTCTTCACTTTCTGCCATAAGGGTGGTGTCATCTGCATATCTGAGGTTACTGATATTTCTCCCAGCAATCTTGATTCCAGCTTGTGCTTCATCCAGTCTGGCATTTCTCATGATGTACTCTGCACAGAAGTTAAATAAGCAGGGTGACAGTATACAGCCTTGATGTACTCCTTTCCCAATTTGGAACCAGTCCATTGTTCCATGTCCAGTTCTAACTGTTGCTTCTCGACCTGCATACAGATTTCTTAGGAGATAGGTAAGGAGGTCTGATATTCCCATCTCTTTAAAAATTTTCCACAGTTTGCTGTGATTCACATAGTCAAAGGCTTTAGCACAGTCAATGAAGCAGAAATAGATGTATTTCAGGAATTCTCTTGCTTTTTCTATGATCCAACAGATGTTGGCAATTTGATCTCTGGTTCCTCTGCCTTTTCTAAATCCAGCTTGAACATCTGGAAGTTCTCGGTTCACGTACTGGTATTCATGCCTTTGTGTAATTCCCTCTCATACTGATTTGGCCACATGACTAGAGTTAGCTATTGGGACAGTAAGGTGTGATGGAAGCAGAGGCTTGTTGAGCTCTTGCACATTGAATACTTGGAATACTCTTTTTGGAAGCCAGCAACCATGCCATAATGAAGCTTAGGATAGACTACTGAATGGTAAGAAAGTGAAAAAGTGTTAGTTGCTCAGTTGTGACTGACTCTGTGACCCTATGGACTCTAACCCGCCAGGTTCCTCTCTCCATGGGATTCTCCAGGCAATAATACTGGAGTGGGCTACCACTTCCTTCTCCAAGGGATCTTCCTGACCCGGGGGTCGAACCCAGGTCTCCTGCATTGCAGGTGGGCTCTTTACCATTTGAGCCACCAGAGAAGATGCCACATGGAAACAGTCTTGGAAGGATGAAAAACAATCTTGTATATTCCAGCCTCAGCACAGTTCCAAGCTGCATGAAGCCACCAAGGACCTCATGTATACCACAAGAAAATTGCCAACAGACCAGGGAACACACAGAATCGTGAGAAGTAATAAACCATTTTTAAGGAACTAATTTGGGGATGGTTGTTACAAAGCGATAAAACATAACTGATTCAGGTTTTTCAAAACATGTGCTATGTGATATTATCTCTAAAGCTACTACTACTAACAGCCAATACTTCATTGTACACTTACTAGGCAAACTATTCCAAATGCATCACATGTATTACCTTACTCATGAAGTAGGTTCTGTCATCTTCATTTTGCAGAACAACAGCAACAAAATAAAGCTTCAGAGACGTCAAGAAATGTCTTCAAGGCCACACAATGTGAAGCCATAGAGTTATAACAGTCATTCCAAACATTATATACTATGATCATTCTTGCCAGATAGAGTTATTAGGATTTTCACTGAGCTCTCTGCCATTCTTTTATCTATATTCTTGTTTCTTCTAATTCAGACATTTGAGTATAGATAGATATTTCACTTGTACTATATATCACTAGGCTTTGAAGAGAGTCTAAGATTCCTGATACACACATCACAGTTGGTAGGTGCTAGTGCTTTGGCTGCCTAGCAACAGATGTTTTTTTATTCCAGTCAGGTAAAGAGCAAGCCCTGACTTTCAACAATAAAAGACACAGTGACTTTTCATTGCTTTGTCATTGGTTAAAAAAAAAACCAAACCCTATAATCATAAAGACACACAATTAGGCCTGGAATAAATCTGTTCAATCCTCCTGCTTTCACATAGTAACATGCAAATAATCAAAACCACTCATCCTCTAAATGTCTCCCTAGAGATATCAGCCAGCACCAAGTTTATCCACTAAGGAGGACTTCTTGACTCTTAAGAGTTTGACATTATTATGCAGTGCCAAAAATGTACAATTAGAATATGTGCATTTTATGTTATGTAAGTTATACATCAATAAAGTTATTTAAAAATTAAAAAGGAAAACATTTTCACACCAATAAATTGGAAGATGGGAAAAGAAAATCTCAGTGGTTGCTTAAAGCATTCTAAAGTCTGTCTTTGGAAAAATTTGGAGTGAACAAGCTCAAATTTTATTAATATGATTTATTAGAGTTAAGTATTAAAGATGCTAAAAATTAAGTAGAAATTCAAATTTTAAGATGCTAAAACTAATTAAGTAGAACCAATTTAAAAATATGGGCTTCCCTGGTGGCTCAATGGTAAAAAATCCACCTGCCAAAAAGAAAACATGGGTTCAATCCCTGGTCCATGAAGATCCCGGGTAGATCCCTGAAGAAGGAAATGGAAACCCACTCCAGTATTCTTGCCTGGAGAATTTCATGGACAGAGGAGCCTGGTGAGCTACAGTCCATGGGGTAGCAAAAGAGTTGAACATGAGCTGGACACAACTTAGCGACTGAACAAATGAATTAAAAAATATATACTCTATATCAGAGGTCAGTAAACTTTTTCCATAAAAGGTAAGACAGTTAATACTTTAGGCTTTTCAGGATTTACTATTATCTGTCACAGCTACTCAATCACACTAATGTAGCAATAAAAGCAGCAATAGACAATATATAAATGAATGAGTATGGCTGTGTTCCAATAAACTTTATTTTTTTTTAAAAAAACATTTATTTGGCTGCACCAGGTGTTAATTGTGGCACGTGGGATCTTCCAACTTGTTATGGCCTCTGGGATATTTAGTTGCAGATTGTGGGGTCTATTTCCCTCACCAGGGATCGAACCCAGGCCTGCTGCTTCAAGAGCACAGAATCCTAACCATTGGACCACCAGGGGAGTCCCGAATAAAACTTTATTTATAAACCAAGGCAGCTGGTCCAACTTAGCCCAATGGCTGTAGTCTGCTGATCCCCTCTCTAGGGCTTTCAAATTGGCAGATAAACAATAGAGAAAGAGGGAAATAAAAATTTATCCATCTAACAGAAGGTGGAAAGAGCTGGGGGGTTAAAGAGAAGGGAGAAGAATGGAAAAAAATCTTAAGCATGATAAAAAAAGGAATCCAAATCAGTTATCACAATAAATGGCAATGAGTTAAATTCAACCATTTTATTACTGCTAGACTGGATTGAAAAAGCAAAAAAATTTTAAATAGAAATGAAATAAAATTCAGTTATAATGATTATAAGATTATATATTATAAGGAAAAGGCTAAAAATTAGAAAAATATATGCCTTCTTTTAAGGTAAACAACAACAAAAAAATTATTGGAACTAAAGTAAGACACTATGTAAGGAACAAAAAGATAGTCACACAAAAAAAGCCTCAAGATAAACAAAGCAGCCCAAATTGAAAGGAGAAAAGACAAATTCATAATAATAGATAATTTTAACATGGAAGAATTCAACCAAGTTTTTTTCAGAAGCTGATTATTCAAGCAGACCAAAAAAAGCACAATTTGGGGCAACCAAGTTTGAATTAATAACTACTTACATATAAACAGAGAACAAGGCAGCAACATCCTTCTTTTCAAACACACATTGGAATTTTTTTTAAATGAGTCACTAGTTAAGTCACAAAGGACAACAACAAATTTCAAAGAAACAAACATCACAGAGACCACATTCTCTGACAACATTCAGATACTAAAGACTCCTAAGTAACACATTCCCTGGTGACTCAGACGGTAAAGAATCTGCCTGCAACGCAGCAGACCGGGGTTCAATCCCTGGGTTGGGAAGATCCCCTAGAGAGAGGAATGGCAACCCACTCCAGTGTTCTTGCCTGGAGAATCCCTTGGACAGAGAAGCCTGGTGGGCTACAGCCCACGGGGTCACAAGAAGTTGGACATGACTGAGCAACTAACACTTTATTTCACTTTCTTCTCTTAAAAGAAAAATTACAAGAGGAGTACAAAATATTTTTTAAAATATGACAATGAAACAAATACTGTTCCTATAATCAGAGTTTGTAATACAGTAGAGGTAAAATGAATGATCACTCAAAAATTAATATATATTATGTATTATAGCTATATATGTATATACATGCATACACACATACACATATAATTACACAATATATAATAGCAAACCATGCTAAGTGCCATAAAGGAAAAGCAGAGAGTGCCAAGAGAACATATCATTTGGCGCTTCCCTGAGAAAAATGACATTTTGTGGGGTGGGAGAAGGAGGAAGGGATGCACATCCCAGGCAAAGGAAAGTAGTAGAAAGGCCCTGAGGAGAAAAGGAACAAGGGGGAGCTTCCGGAGTGCAGGAGCAAGGGACAGAGTAACCTGAAATACATAAAAATAAATTACACCTAGGAAAAGACTTCAACTTTAAAAACAGGATAAAACAAAATAAGAACTGAGTAATACTCCACTGTATAGATGCACCACATCTTCTTTATACCCTCCTCTGCTGATGGACATTTAGGTTGCTTTCACATCCTGGATATTGTACGTAGTGCTGCAATGAACATTGGGGTACATGTATCTTTCAGAATTACGGTTTTCTCTGGGTATATGCCCAGGAGTGGGATTGCTCAGTCAAACGGCCCTATTTTTAGTGTTTTAAGGAACCTCCATACTGTTCTCCATAGTGGCTGTACCAATTTACATTCCCACCAACAATGTATGAGGGTTCCCTTTTCTTCACACTCTCTCCAGCATTTACTGTTTGCAGATTTTTTTGATAATGGCCATTCTGATAGGTGTGAGGTAATACTTCATTGTAGTTTTAGTTTACATTTCTCTAATAACCAGTGATGGTGATGCTGAGCATCTTTTCATGTATTTGTTGGCTATCTGTATGTCTTCTCTGGAGAAATGTCTATGTAGGCCTTCCACCCATTTTTTGTTTGGATTCTTTTTTTGATATTGAGCTGCTTGAGTATTTTGGAGATTAATCCCTTGTCAGTTGCTTCATTTGCAAATATCTCCTCCCATTCTGAGGGCTATCTTTTAGTCTTATTTATGGTTTCCTTTGCTGTGCCAAAGCTTTTACATTTAATTAGGTCCTATTTGTTTATTTTTGTTTTTATTTTCACTACTCTAGGAGGTGGGTCAAAAAAGATCTTGCTGCAATTTATGTCAAAGAATGTTTTCCATGTTTTCCTCTAAGAGTTTTACAGTATCCAGCCTTACATAGAGGCAATAGAATATTACTCAGCCATAAAAAGAAACAAAATTGTGCCATCTGCAGAGACATGGATGGACCTAGGGACTGTCATACAGACCGAAGTCAGAAAGAGAAAAACAAGCATCATATAATATCACCTATATGTGGAATCTAGAAAAATGATACAGATGAACTTAGTTACAGAGCATAAATAGAGACACAGATAGAGGGAATAAACATATGTATACCAAGGGTCAGGGGTGGGGTGGTGAGATTAATTGGGAGATTGGGATTGACATATATACACCATGCATAAAATAGACAACTAATGAGAAGCCGCTGTATAACATGGGAACTCTATTCAGTGTTCTGTGGTGACCTAAATGGGAAGGAAATATAAGAGAGAGGGGATATATATATATGAATAACTGATTGTCTTTGCTCCATCAGAAACTAATACAACTTGTAAGACAACTCTGTGTGTGTGAAAGTCGCTCAGTCGTGTCCAACTCTCTATGATCCCAAGGACTATACAGTCCATGGAATTCTCTAGGCCAGAATACTGGAGTGGGTAGCCTTTTCCTTCTCCAGGGGATCTTCCCAACCCAGGGATCAAACCGGGGTCTCCTGCATTGCAGGCAGATTCTTTACCAACTGAACTATTAGGGAAGCCTAAGGCAACTATACTCCAATAAAAATTAATTTTAAAATGAAAATAAAAACAGTTCAAAAGAACAACGATTGTTATAATTAAATTAAACATCTTTAGAAATATAAAAAGTATAAACATAAATAAATATATTTATATATTTATTTATAATATTATATATTTGTTATATTATTATAATATTATATTATAAAATATATAATATTATATTATTATATATTATATATATTATAATATATATTTATATAAATTTATATGTAAATATAAATAAATATAAAAATATAAAAAATATTCCCATTTAACTGAAAAATTTTAAGAAAGTATTCTAAAGTTACAGTTTTTAAGAACTTGTTATTCATCTCTTAACCATTACCTTGACCAGAACAGCATTCATTTCTCCAAGTTCCATCTTAAACTATAAGTATCTTCCACCCAGTTATGATTTTTAAAACTACATTTAAGATATTCAGATTACCCTTCATACCTATCAGGAATGGCTTTCCACAATTAGTTGATCTCAATGGAGTAGCACAAATATCACAAATAATTCCAGCTGTGGAATCAAACAGCCCTGGATTTCAAGTTATAACCTGCCCCTTCTAATTCTTAGATTCCACGTCAGTAAAATGGGATTAATAATCAAAATTGATGATGGGGATTTATAGGGTCTAAGTGATAACCCGTGTAGTTGCAGGATAGTATAATGTGGTAAAATGAAGACAAATTTGGTTCAAATCCCAACCCTACCACCTAAGAGTTGAGGGACTTTGGGCAAGTCACTTAACATCTCACTGCCTAGGTTTCTTCCTCTGTGGCATGCATTTCAAATAATACCGAGCCTCACAGTTTTAAGAATTAAATAATTAGTGTAAGGTACTGATCACCCCATAAACATGAACTACAATTAGTATTAATAATATAAAACTATTGTTGTTCTATACTTCTTTCTAACAGTCTCATTAATAAGATTTGAGGAGATTTCCTTCTACTCTGCCCTCAGTCAAGACATTACAACTGACAATCCTAGGGGCTCTCATTTCCCTCTAAAGGGTACTAGACGTCAGAACATATTAGCAGGCAAATTTCACTATTTCTAAAAGGTTTTCAGTAGCCTAATGCACAACTACTTTGTTAGGACCATTAAAAGCAATCCTTCCTAAAGACTGGGATTCTTTAGTAGGAACTAACAAAACTCTTGAGATTCCTTATAAGTGAATACATTGATGACTTCAATCAAAGTCCTCATAACTTACAAATTCATTAGATATTTTTAAATACCTATAATTTTGTGCTTCAAAAATACATGCGAAGCTCCATACAAAGTCAAGAGTTTTATATGCACAATAGTTCAATGCACCTATTGTACATACCCTTCGACTGTTTACTCCTTCAGATAGGATAAAACAATCACAGTTTTAGAGTTTAACTCTTAGCAAAAGTGGGCCCACTCCAAGAATTTTTATTGAAACTGAGATTAACAATGCAATATCCAATCCTTTTATTTATAATTAACATATAATACTAAATTAGTTTCAGGTGTACACTGATTCCGCACTCCGAAATGATCACCACAGTAAGAGGAGTTAACACCAGTCACCATACAAAGCTGTTACAATGTTACTGACTCTTCTATGTGTACATTACATCCTCCTGACCTATTTATTTTATAAATTTGTACCTTTTAATCCCCTTCACCTATTTTGTCCACCTCCCCAAAGCCCTGCCCCTCTGGCAACCACCAGCTTATTCTTGCAATTTGTGAGTCTGTATCTGCTTTGTTTGTTCATTTGTTGTTCATTTTTTAGATTCCACATATAAGTGAAGTCATATGTAAATCCAATCTCTCTATAACAAAAACTATCATGCCTCTTCCATAGTATTCCAGATGCTGAATTACTTGAAGGAAATCCAACACACAAAAAGCTGGGAACTTAACCAAATTCAATCAGCTGAAATTCAGGGGGGCTCCTGTTAGGTAGTAAGTTAGTTTTTAGAGCCAAAACACAACAGAGAGCTACACAATATAATTTACTTTCATAAAAATTTCCTACAGAGTTTCACAGAATAATATCTATTCTATTCTAAACTATCCTGACTTATTTTTCTGAGGAGGAACATACAATCAGAGGGGACAATGTTATGAAAAATGCAGCGAATTGTTTAATGCAGTAATCTGTTAAAAGAAAGGAAGATTTCCAACAAAACTTCAGGGTTCTAATATATCAAAAAGCCTAATGTCTTGACCATTACTAGTGCAAAAGCAGCTCTCCCATATTTGGTTAATCTCCTGCCCAGTGCCAACAGTAACGGACAATCAGAATAGGTAATTGCTGATAGCTGCCAAAACAACTAGATGGAAGCATTAATCCTACTTCACAGGCTTAAGTTTAGACTTTAAAAAAATAAAGTATTTTGTTCCTCAAACAATAAAGGGATTATCATTCCGTGGATGACAGATGTTGGATTTTGTTAGTATTTTAAAATACTGATTTGTCTCTAAGGCGTCATTCACCTTTACTTAAAAAGTAAAAGATAATGACAGCAGTAGTGGTAGTAGGAATATAGTAGTAATCATAATAGTAATAATGCCTAACACATATAGCACTTTAAGTTCTGGGCACTGTTTAGGACATTAATCTCTACATTTAATCACTTAATCATTTAGTCATGTAACCATTACATTAAGTGCACTTAAACCTTACCACTACCTTGTGAAAAGGGGATACTATTATTCCCATTTTATAGATGAAAAAACAAGGTACCAAGAGGTTAAGTAATTTGTCCAGTATTCCCATAGCTAGTAAGTAGCAGAGCCAGAATACAAATCTACACAGCCTGATTTCAGACTAAAAATAATTCATGTTATCGATGGAATTAAACTAACTAAATACTAAGGACATCAAGACAAACACATTGCATAATTTCTAAATTAGAAAACAAAACAAGAAAATTCACCTTGTTTTTCTTCCCTTTTATGTCCTAAGTCCCAAATAACAAAATATATCTCAATCTACTTAGGTAAAAAGACTACAATACCCCAAATTTCCACCATTTATTCCACAAAGTAAGCTCTTTTTTTCTAGTTCTCTTAGAAGTGAATCACTGCGTTCATACAGATTAACTAGAATACTAAGAACCAAGGCCGCCTACATCCACATGACTTTATTATCATTTGTGCCAAGAAATTACTGCCCACAAAGATAAAACTGTAAATCAGTAAATAACTTCACTGTTCAGCTCAAGAACCTCCCAAAAGTCTGGTTATCTCAACAACAGACTATTCAAACTGTTTCTTTTTCACGATATTCCTTCAATGGGGCAAGTAACTCAAACAGTTGTATACTTTTAAGACTTGGTTAAGATTCTTGCCTCAATGTTCCTACTAATTCTAAACTATTATATCACAAATTTTACCCCATTTCAATCATATCACTGCACTGACAGACCTACCTTAAATCTCTCAGGGTCACACCTGAAATTCTACACTATCTGCCCATGACCTCTCCATTGTAAAGTCCACTAAGAGACCATCCTGGTGTGATCTCCTTACTGTAGTAAGCAATAAACTCAGCTTTGCTTAATCAACAAGCCTTTTTGGCCTTGGGGGAGTGGACAGTCAATAAAAGATAATATTCCGTTATTCCATTTCAGCTGCTCTCTTAAAAACTCCTTTTTTAAAAAAAAAATCTCCTCTTGGAGACCACAGGTAAAATTAAATGCACCAGGAAACGGATGATTATAGAAAAAGAAACATAAGCCAGCCAGTGGAAGGGGGCCAAGTAAATCTGACTAAATTCAACATGAGACCTGAAACTATATTTCATATAGTCAAGCTTAAGCTGAATTGGCTTAATTATGCATTTCACAATGGTTTAGAATATCCCTAAAATTGAAATTTAAAAATAAAAAATGCCTTGATATGTCAAAGTTTAAATAAAATATTCTGCCATCTGATTAGATTCAACAAAAATTTCTTTTACTTGAACTCATATGCCTCTGCTTTCAGATATCAAATATGAGTATATGAAATATCATTTAAATCCTTAAAGACTAAAAATAATTTAAACCCATATAATACTTAGAAAATAAAAATTTTAAAAATTCATTCATTCATCTATTATTTTATTTAGTATAAATAAATACTATTTATTTAGTATATTCCAGTTTTTTAAAGATGACCTTTTAAATTATACCCCATCTCATTTTCCAAAAGGATTTGGGATGGCTGACAAAAATACACTGAACAGACTAAAACAAACACATGAAGAAAATAAAGGAAAAAATTGCAAACTCTTTCACACACATACACACAAACACACATATGAAAGAACTCTGTTTCAGATACTCAGAACCAGAAGAAGTTTCCAGCTTTCTCAGGAAGGGCATACTGCAGATTTGACAGACGTTGCTTTAAATTAGAAGTGCTGTTTAAGTGAATTAAGTTAATCACAGTATGTGGCTGGGAGAGGAGAAAGCAGATTAGAAGTCAGAGAATCAAGATCAGTAACAGGATGAGCATGAGCAGGAACCCAAGGAACACCTTTTAGAAATGCACAAGGAGAAAGACAAATATAAACTCAGATTTTGTCCTCATATTACATCACTTCTATTCATGTGCCTTCAAAAAAGTGAATGGAAATATTAAAACTATACTTTAATTTCAACACCTAACCTATATCAAGAAAACAAATGTTAACAAATTCAGCTATTAGCAGAATGTATTCGCTATATTGTATTTAACACAGTACTTACCTTCACTGACAGCATGGGGCTTAACAATGCAACAAGTAGTACAGTTGGTAAATTTAGCAGTGTTTGCTGGCCCACACACTCCACTGGAAGGAAAAAATAACTCCATTTCCTAAAGACAGAGAGAAATGACTTTGGCACATGTAATTTTGTTATACATCTGTAAAACGACTCAGGAAATGTGCATCAGAGACTACTATCTGTGTACCTCACAGAGGAGCTAAAGTAGAGGGTATGGGGGAAGCGATTGTCCCAGGGAGGCCCCATAGGGTCCTACCCAAATACAATCTCTCTTACTCCTATGAGAGGGGAAGAACAAAGCAATTACTTTTAAAGTTTCACAATACAAATTCTTTCCTGAATTTCCTAAAAATTCTTTTTACAAAGGCTAACTGATGAACTGAACCTTGTTTTAAGTCTTAAAAAGGAACATGTAAAGAAGTATTAAAGCAATGACAATATGTATGATTCTGTCCCAGGAATAAAACTGAGAATGTCTTAACATTTTGAATATTGGACGTAATCAATATAAAGTTCCCTATTTTATCCAAAGTATCAGTTTATGAGACATAAGTTCGATTCGAAGCTTTTCATTAAAATGTCTAAAATGCAGTTAAAAATTAGGAAATCTTTACAGAAACAGATGAGTATTCAAGAATCAGAGCTACAGTTAATTAAAATTTACTATATATATATAAATATATATATATAGTACTAGTAAAGTCAAATCACATGAACCTTATTTTATAACCACATACATGCTGTGCTATTTGCTTTGCACATAGTTCATTAAAAGGACAACCCAGCAATTTGAACTGGCCCTGAAGATGGCCACACTAACCAATTTTTCAGACATACGCTTCTCTGCCACTAAGCTTTTACTACTATTATCTCCACTGTTGCCTATAAAGCCAGCTGTCCTCAAAGAATCATGCTAATGTGTAAAGGATCACTTCAAAGATCACTTCCTCCAGGAGGCCTTTACTGATGCTGGCCAATCATCCGTACCCTATACTTCTCCAAGGTTGTGGTTATTTTGGTAATTGCCCCCAAAAAGAACTAACTTGCAGAGCCTTGTAGGTGCTTCAGCATCTAAAACAAAGAGCTCAAAGTAAATACTCATTTTCATTAAATTTAAAAATTGAAAGATAATAGGATGTGTTACTGTACCACACTGGCATGCAGTTTAAAAAAAAACCAACTGGGGGACATCCCTGGTGGTCCAGAGGTTAAGACACTGCACTCCCAGTGCAGGGGTGCAGGTCTGATTGCTGGCTGAGGTGCTAAGATCTAACATGCCTTATGGTGTGGCCAGAAAAACAAATAAAAAACCAATCTGAGGAACTGCTCAAATAGTAGCAAATATACTTGAGTGATTCCAGCATTAATGACTCTTTAGAATTAAAATGTTCAATTCCTTAGACAAGTATCTTTCTATTGTATTAATGCCTTTGCTTATTACTTTTCTTGATGAGTATCACCAAGTACCGTTTGCAAACCTGTACCAGATGCTTTGATTACATATTCTCAGAGAACTTGTATGGTACAGGTGAAAACTCAAATACCTGCAGGGTCCTGGTAGGTAGTGAATGAATGAATGAAGTAAACCTAGTGTGACAAGAAGCTATGGTAGAGGACTGCAAACGGTAAGGACAGGGCCCTTCTACAGAGCCCCTTCTCTGCTTCCTTTTACAAAATTTCTCAGAAGAGATGTCTTCATTCTGTCTTCTTCTCTTCCATTCCCTCTTAAACTTACAACTAATCAGGCTTTCATTCTGTGGAAGTTTACTCATGAAAATCCCCAGCCACCTCCACGTTGCCAAGTACCCTGGTTAATTCTCAGACCTCACCTTACCTGACCCAACAGCATTTGACACAATTGATCCCTACATCCTGGAATGCTTCCATTACTTGGTTTTCTTCCCACCTCACTTGTCACTTCTTCTCGGTCTCCTTTCATGATTTTCTCCTATGAGCAGACCCCTAAGTACTGGTGAAGGGTCTAGTACCATCTATTGTCACTATTCTGTTGTCATTGTCTTGCTGAGGTCCTTGAGTCCCATGGCTTTCAGTGCTCTCTGTATTCTGATACTTCCTACATTTTAACCTCCGGCCCAACCTCTGCCCTAAACTACACATCCACATTGACATTTCAGATTTAAAACATCCAAAACAGAACTTCTAATTTCCACTGTCTCCCATTAATCTGTTCAATCCCACCTTTTTTCCTTATCCTTCAATTGCACAAGCCAAAAATGAACAACAACAACAAAAAGAAACTAGTAATTCCTGATTCTTCTCCACCTGTCCCACATATCAGGAAATCCTTCAAAATATATCCAGAATCCATCCACTAGCTCCACATCTGTCACTCTGGTCCACGCCACATGCCAACCAACTCTCCCTTTAACAACTTCACTAACCACCAGACTGACCTCCCATTCCAACTTTTCCCACGACACACGTCTCTCCACCCTAACTGGTCCATTATTAACAGTAGTAAGAATGAAACTTATAAAAATCCTGTCACTCCTCTGCACAGTACCCTCCAACATCTCCTGTCTCATTCACAATAAATTTCGAAGTCCCAGATGTCCTACAAGGCCTTATGTGACCTGGTCCCTGGCTATACCTGACCTAATCCTCAAGCTATTTCCATGAAGCTATTTCTGCCCCAGCATCATTGGCCTCACCTCCTTATTGTTCCTTGAGCACAGCAAATCCGTTCCTACCTCAGAATCTTTACATGTATTGTTTCCTTTCTTCCTGGAACACTTTCCCCTGGACATTTGCAAGGCTTTCTCCCTCACTTCCTTTTGATCTCTGCTCAAACCAGAGACTGTAAGGACTTTCTGAATATGCTATTTTAACAGCATTCTAGAGACTTCTCTGGTGGTACAGTTGGTTAAGAATCCACCTTTAATGCAGGGGGATGTGGGTTTGATCCCTGGTTGGGGAACCAAGACCTCACATGCTAAGGGGCAACCAAGCCTGTGCGCTGCAACTACTGAGCCTCCTGCCGCAAATAGAAAGCCTCATGCCTCAACTAAGACCGGACACGGCCAAAAATAAAATAACTTTTTTTAAAAAATAGCATTCCACACCTCTACTCCACACACGATCCTTCTAGACTCTGGTCTTTTTCTGTGCCCTTCTCCTGGTATATATATATATTTTTTAATTTATTTATTTTTTCAGTGGGTTTTGTCATACATTGACATGGATCAGCAATAGATTTACACGTATTCCCCATTCAGAGCACTTATCAGTAGACATCAGAGGTATAGATCTGTTTATTTATTATTTGACATTAGAAGAGCTCTAAGCTCCATGAGAAGGAGGACCTTATCTTATTCACAATAGCTTCTCAATAAACATTTTGGAATGACTGAAATTCAGAAGTAGTTTATTTAACATATGAAGAATTTTTATTTATCTACTCTGTACAAATGAGAAAAAAAGGCATTCAGAAGGCTTAAGGAACAAGACCTTGCGAGTTAATACATGGCAAAGTTATGTTTCAAAATCCAGTCATAGTAACTCCAAAGTCCTGAACTTTTTCTATAATATCACCTCTCTTTCAGATGTAAAAAGCAATGCTAGAATGTTCTAACTCTAGTTTAACCAATTATTTGGCCAATTATTTTTGTCTCAATGTCTCTTTTTTGCTCAGTTTAAAAAAAGAAAACCCAAGTTCTTCAAGTACTCATTTATATATGAATAAATATGTATTTAAGGCAAAAATATAAAGATTGCCACTTAAATGTATCTTGGTGAAAGTGAGTAATTCTATGTCTTTGCTTTCTCTTTCTCCTTGTGCTGACTGTCATTATCTGTCCCACCTATTAATCCAGCTAATATTTGCAAGAACACTGTTACTAGGTCATGGTTATATGGCAAGTAGTTTAGAGACTTCAAACAACAAATATACTGATAATGTCAAACAAAAAACTTCATATTCTTTTGTGATTTCAGCTGCTTTAAACATTCTGCATGAAGTTTTTTCTGAGGTTCTTTGCTATTACTCTAAGTCTTTTATATGTCTCTAAATGACCTAGCAGGAAAGGATAAAGACATGTAACTTTCCCAAAAAATAAAACTCAGACTCAATTTGACCAGCTTTAAGTATACAGTTTTTTGTACTGTATTTTATACAAATCGTTAAGTATATACTTATAACATTTCATAAATTTCACCCTGATAAGACCCCATATGAAATCTCCTAAAACATTTGACTAATCTACATTCATATCCTTAATCATCATCATAAAATACATTAATAAATGGTTGCCAGTTACAGGTGTCTCTGAAAATTTCACACAGTCATTTTAAATATCACTTTTGTAAAGGACCCAATTTAAGACATTTAAAAAAAATACTGAAATCTACATATTCTCATGTCAAATATGAAATCTGTTCTCAGAAAATAGACCAAGATATAGATGAAATATGAAGTCTTATGATCAGTGCACCATTATTACAAATATGAAAAGAATTAGAACCTAACAAAACATCCAAAGGTAAGGAAATGCTGAAGTAAAAATGTTTTATCCATGCAAGAGAATATTCCACAGCCATCAAAACTTAAGGGCTTCCTCACTGTCTCAGCAATAAAAGAATCCACCTACAATGCAGGAGATGTGGGTTCAATCCCTGGGTCGGGAAGATCCCCTGGAGAAGGAAATGGCAACCCACTCCAGTTTTCTTGCCTGGAGAATCCCATGGACAGAGGAGCCTGGCAGGCTACTGTCCATGGGGTTGCAAAGAGTCAGACATGACTGAGCAACTAACACTTTCACTTTCATATCATAAAACTTGCTAGTATTATTCCACTGTATATGTGACCAGACTAAAAACAATCTTAAACTAGCTGAGAAACTCCTCAGAATGTGAAGAGTTAACTTGCATTTCATTAATTCAACATCAGTATAAACCCAGTGGAGTAATACCTTATTTATATAAATTCAAAATGAGAATTATTAATAGAAAAACTTTCATAAACACTAGCTATATGTAGAAAAAGGAAGGATGTTAAGCTTGAAAATATGGTGCCAAGTCTGAGTCAAAGAAAGAATATGTCTTTTTGAATATTCACTTTCCATAAACTGGTATTCTTACAGGAATAATTCATTTACTGATAAGCCTCAGTGATTTAAGTCTGAAACAAAACAAGACAAGTATTTTAATTGGAGAAACTTATTCAGACCATGACTACTTTACCAGTTCTCAAAGGAGATGTATCATTGAAACACTGTTTCAGTTCAGTTGCTCAGTCTTGCCCTGCTCTTTGCCACCCCATGGACTGCAGCACACCAAGCTTCCCTATCCATCACCAACTCCCAGAGCTTGCTCAAACTCATGTCTGTTTAATCACAGGCAAAAGGTCAAAGGTTTCTTCTACTATTAGATCAGCTGCATAAATCCACCTTAAGTCAGCAGTGACAAAATGCTTTACTCTGACATCAAACATTTAGCAAAACCCAAACAAATTAAAATAGTTTAGAAACACCTTACTCTGGCAGCACAAGCTAAAGAATCAGGGCCATGAGCTGCATTCTTTATGCCATCTGTTCCAAAGAGGGCTCTAATGCTTTCAGGAGCATCTGTACGTGCCAGGCCAGAGTTTGCAGGTCCAAGAAGTCTCTTCCATTCACATATAGCATCATCTCGTAAAATCTCCATGGCAATTATAGGTCCACTTGTAATAAACTGGATCAGCTCACTGTGAAACCAGTGAAAGATTGATTTGCTTCATTTTTGTATTAACCAAGGTATCTCTCTTTACAAAGAAATATTACCATTTGAGTATTTAATCATATAGCTAAGAATATGAATATTATCATCTCAGAACTATTGGACATAGTGAATTTTACATGGACAAGGTAAAGTTTTCATAAACTGAGTGTCCTGCAGTAGCCTGGGTCACTACAAATCACTATTGTTGTCAAACCAATTACTGTTAGCAGAAGCATCAATGTTTCAGTGAACTAAGACTATTTCATTGATTTAAAATGCATATTGTTGATCTACTGCTTTTTGCATTGTTCTGAAAGGTACAGAAGAATCTTATTTTCACACAATTTAACATGGTAGTCAAATAAAATCTCAATAGACAAAGTGATGAGTGATATTTTGGAATATATTTGTAGTAAGAATTCAATAATTTCTGTGTAGATTTATTAGAATTCAAAGAATGACAATGAATTTTCAGTCACTAAGCACTGAGTTGGTCTAGTGACATACAAGACATTAAACTAGAAGTTGTAATAATACAAATATATACAAAGACTATAATGAAGAATAATTTCCAAGAGAATTATGGATGCCTATTCTACACAAGGTTTGGGAATATTTTGATAATGCTTTGTTTAAAATAACCTATAACATAATGATTTTCTTATGTAAAACTTGAATAAAACACTATTATGTACAGGACACCAACTAGAATGTCTACCATAGCATGGCTAATCCTTCTTTATTAGAAAAGTAAGCACTTCTCCTTTGTCAATAGTAATGAGGTACACTAAATTTACTTAACTTTAAATACAACCCAAATATTTAGAACACAGATTCACTTTCTAACATATTTGTTGCTATATTTCAAACAGCAAAATGTGTACCAAACAATTTAGTTAACATAAGGGTTCTACGAACAATGTTTTACATACATGAGAATACCATTAATAGTTCAACAAAAATGTAATTATTACTCTATTTTTATTCTATTGAAATCTAAAAAGAAAGCTATGCTCATTATAATTTAAACAATTCATGCCATTTGCTTCTGATTAAAGTTTAGTATATTTATTTAACAAAGAATTTTTACCTAGTAAAAGAAGAGGGGGGAAAAACACCAATTCTTAGAAAAAAAGCTCCCTGCAGTTGCAAAATGTTGCCAAGGACTTTTTTTTTTAGATATTTTTATTTTATTTATTTGCCCCACTGGGTCTTAGCAGTGACATGCAGGATCTTCAGCTGAGGCATGTGAACTCTAGTTGTGGCATGTGGGATCTAGTTCCCTGACCAGGGACCGAACTAGGGCCCCCTGCATTGGGAGTGCAGAGTCTGAGCCACTGGACCACCAGGGAAGTCCCTGCTAAGGACTTTTTGACAAATTATTCTCATGTAACAGATTTTTGAATTGTGAAATTATAACTCCTTAGTTTTCCACAATATCCTCCATTATACACCATGAGTCCTGAATTCAGTACTTACTTTAAAAAGGGCCTTGACTGATGGTCTATGTGAAAATCTGTTGCTTCTTTCCTGTAAAATAATCAAAGTGACAAAAGTTAAGAATTATGTAAGGAAATCAACATATATTAATAAAATAATGAAATTCTCTATTTGATCCATATGTGAATTAAGGACTTTTCACCACATATTCTGCTCAAATACCCCCTTTCAAATTTTTGCTAGTATGCATATCTAAGTTAAGATGTAAAATTAAAATGAATAAAAGAGGCAATATTTACTGTTCATGTTCAAGTCTATACTATCTTCCTTTTACCTAGCATCTTTATCATTCTAAAAACAAAGTTTTCAGATCTGAAAGAGACACGTGCACCCCAATGTTCATCGCAGCACTGTTTACAATAGCCAGGACATGGAAGCAACCTAGATGCCCATCAGCAGATGAATGGATAAGGAAGCTGTGGTACATATACACCATGGAATATTACTCAGCCGTTAAAAAGAATTCATTTGAATCAGTCCTAATGAGATGGATGAAACTGGAGCCCATTATACAGAGTGAAGTAAGCCAGAAAGATAAAGAACATTACAGCATACTAACACATATATATGGAATTTAGAAAGATGGTAACGATAACCCTATATGCAAAACAGAAAAAGACACACAGAAATACAGAACAGACTTTTGAACTCTGTGGGAGAAGGTGAGGGTGGGATGTTTCAAAAGAACAGCATGTATACTATCTATGGTGAAACAGATCACCAGCCCAGGTGGGATGCACGAGACAAGTGCTAGGGCCTGGTGCACTGGGAAGACCCAGAGGAATCGGGTGGAGAGGGAGGTGGGAGAGGGAGGTGGGAGGGGGGATCGGGATGGGGAATACGTGTAAATCTATGGCTGATTCATATCAATGTATGACAAAACCCACTGAAATGTTGTGAAGTAATTAGCCTCCAACTAATAAAAAAATTAAAAAAAAAAAAAAAGAAATTTCAGGTGTTAAAAAAAATTTAAAAAAAAATAAAAACAAAGTTTAACATATGACCAATAAGATTTACTGTTTTTTAATTTTTTTTTTTTTGTTGGTCTTGTTTATCTAACAAGACCTCCAAAAATTATGCAGACCCCTTCTACAATTCTCCTCCGAGCCTAACTACCCGAGTCCTAAGTATGAAACAAAGGACTCGGGTGTGCACACGGGGGAGCATGACCCTAACTCTCGATTTACTGTTTTTTAAAGTTCACATAAGTTGAACATCAAAAAATATGTAATCTTTATCAATGAAAAGAAAAATATTAATTATTACAAAGATATTTACAAATTCAAAAGCTTTTACTTTCTTCTATAGGCTTTAACTTGAGAGCCTAGGCTAGAATTTTAACTTAATAGTTAAAATTTTCTTCCTTAAATAGACTGCTCCAAAAGAAAGACTTGTGTTTTTAAAGACTGCTTGACAAATTATGCACATCAATGTACTCTTACTGGTTATTACTATATTAAAAACTAATGCTTGAACTTACATCCTCCCCAAAAAGGGATAATACAGAGATATTCAGAAATCTGAATTTTTCAGCGGCAATCAGGATTTACTTTTTAAATTTATAGTCCCACAACCATGGAGAAAATGAATAGGATAATGGAAGTTAACACATATTGAAAAAGTTATTTAGACTTTTCAGCTAATCAAACCAAGTGTCTCAAACTCATACAGTTTTCTCAAAGGCTTGAAACAGTTCATAGTATGTGACAAACATATGTCAACATCAATTTTTTAAAATAGCAAAGTATCCGCTAACAAAGGATTAAACTTTCAGGCTTGATAATTTAGTATGCAATGCATTAAGATTTTATAGGTTACTTGATCAACCATGTCCAACTCTGCGAACCCATGGACTGTAGTCCACTAGGCTTCTCTATCCATGGAATTCTCCAGTTAAGAATACTGGAGTAGGTAGCCATTACCTTCTCCATGGGATCTTCCCAACCAAGGGATCAAATCCAGGTCTCCTGCATTGCAGGCTGATTCTTTTTAAGCCACCAGGGGCTTGACGCGATGCTTTAAGATCTTATGGGCCCATTAAAAAATAAATTCATATAATAATTCACATAATGAATTCATATAATAATTCATATATCAGGATATACTTTTATTCAAACCAAGTGTACTAAAATATTCTCTTTGGCCATGAAGAGATTATGAAAGTATACTACGCAAGAATAGAAAACAAAATTTGCCCCAAGACACAGAAGGGGAAGAAAACGTATTCTTCTAGAGCCTATTATATGCCAACGTCTAAATTTTATTATTCCCCACAACAATAGGTTTGATTGAAATAGGTATGATCATCTTCATTTTACATTTAAAAATAATGTAGTTCAGCATGATTACATAACTTATCCGGACCAAAATGCTACTCAGTAAAGGAAGGACAAGGAGATGTGAATCCGAATCTCTGATTGCTTATGACCTTTCTGTCACCAATTTCAGAAAAATAAACATAAAAACTCTAGAGGGTAAGCAGCAGAATTCACAAAACCGATATGGATAATCTGTATTGCATGCTAAAATGAGGTAAAACTCTGAAAAATTCAAGTGGGGAGTATTTTAGAAGAGTTAGCAGTGAGACTACTAATCTGACCAATTCTACAGAACTATTAAGAAAACAAAATCATCTTTAACACTAATAAAAACTATTAATTGCTGAAAGTATTTTATTGTTTTCTTCTAACATGTCACTGACTCCACAGTTACTTTCAATCAAAACCTATCACTGAAACCAAAATGAGTTCATGAATTTTTTTCCTCATCACTTTTATTTAATTCCTCCCTTAAAAGGCTTAGATGGAAACAAGTGCATCACCACCTATAGAAGTCTTTTCTGTTCTTGTTTTGTTATGTTTTCTTGTGTTTTCATAACATTCTCACAATGATCCATTAATTATTTTACGAAATATTTACTTAACGCCTACTTTGAATCAGGCCCTGGTCCAAGAACTAGAAGTACAGTTAAATGGAACCCAGCTGCTGCTTTTCAGATACCGGCGTGAGGGAGGAGCTGACATTTGAG
Organism: Cervus canadensis; assembly: GCF_019320065.1. Lineage (NCBI taxonomy): Eukaryota > Metazoa > Chordata > Mammalia > Artiodactyla > Cervidae > Cervus > Cervus canadensis. The sequence continues at coordinate 42,351,396 of NC_057398.1, read as the reverse complement.
CAAGTAAGTTTTGAGAAGATTTAAGCTTTGGGAGACGCTTCTCTGTGGGTCTCTTGCCTTCCTAACACATCTGATTGGGTATGCCAAGAATGCAAGGCCCCAACTACTCTTTATCCTAGCCATTTCTTGGAGTTATGTTTATAGTGAGTGACTTTGAGGGATGAGGTCATGTCTCTTTAGTACAAAGAGCAGACTTGTTTACAGCTTGCTAATGAAACAGTGGGTAACCTGAGTTCAACCCTCCTCAGCTGTGATGCAATCAACTATGTGTGCAACATCTACCCAGGCCCATCTCATATTAGTCTCATATTATTCTCACAGGACATGAAGGCAACGGGAACCAACAGAAACCTGATGTTCATGCTGCTAATTGAACCTAATCAAGCCCTGTGTCCCTGGCTCAGAAGTCTCATATCTTCTGCTAGCATCCCTGAGAGAATAACACACTAACTTATTAACTATTAAGTTAGGTAAAATCCAAGACTTGACAGTAATATTAATAGAGATGTATGTGGTGCTATGAACAATTTAAACAGCCGTTAAGTTTTTTGGGGCAGCTTTATTGTGGGAAGTTTGATGCCAGATTACACCTCCAGTGTTTGATAGAGACATAAAAAAGTTTGAATGTCACTAACACTATTCAAAGTCATCTTTCAGAATTCAGCCCCATTGCCGGCTGTAAGGGCAAGCATCTTCAATACAGACAGAAACGGGACAAATCTAACTATGCTCATAAGGATCATGACCTCTGTTTCTACTAAGTAACAATGATAGCACTAGTAAGTACTATACTACCACCACTAACAGCTAACACCTATATGCGCTTACTGTGTGCAACAATTTTTCAAAGCAGTTTACCTTTATTAAGCTCACATAACCCTCATAACCACTTTACAATACTGGTGATGTTATAACCTCCATTTAGCAGATGAAGAAACTGAAACAGAGAAGTAAGTTGTACAGAGCCACAACCTAAACTGGCTCTAGATTCTGTGCTCTGAAATAGATGTCTGCCTTTCTAGAATGTGTGTAAGCTGGGAGATCTTACACAGGGGAAAATTTCAAATTGTCTTTTTTGGGGGTAAAATTCAGGATGTTTTGTTAAGGTTTCTAGGGAGCAGACTTCTCAATATTGAATTTCTACTGCTATCCATTGTCCCTGTTCTCATAGAGACAAAAAAGCAACTGTCCCATGGGAGAGAGAGCCAGGAACAGCAGTGAGAAGACACCTAACCAAACAAACATAAATCACCAGAGTAAGTAACACAACTGCTGGGTCCAGCCCTGCCTAACAACTACACTAATCCCCTTACCTTACAGTGAGTCTAACTTTCACTAAATAACTTAGAAAACATCTGGTCAAATAAAATGGCTTGCTTTTCAGAACAGTAAATAGGTATATCTACCAATTACATATAATATGTTGGGAGGAACGAAAACATTGCCAAACTAAAACACTTCCGAGCACATCACTGTTGAAATCTCAACAGTAAGAGTTCCTTGTCAAATATGAATAATCTAATATTCATTTCTTCTATAATTTCTATACAATGTGTTATATAAAAGATTACAGATATGAAACACTGATGGGGTTATGAAAGAAAATAAAGAATTAATGTCTAATAAATAGTTAATAGTTATTAGTGTAACCTGAAAATTCCTACTTGCTTAGAGTTCAATCATAATTTACATATCTGATTACCGTTATCTTATATTTTCTCATTCTAATAAGATTACTATTCTTTGTCATTCTGTGGAAGTTTTTAAACAACAACATGAAAGATAATTTTTTTAAAAAAGGAACCAGACATTATATAACTGAAAATGATCAAAAAATTTACCTTGATAGCGTCATCATTTTGAGTTTGGTTAGAGTAAATCCAGCTTTGTTTATTATTTCAATTATTTCTCCAGCTTTTGATACTGCATCTGGTTTAATCAGGGCTAATGTTCTGTAAGGACATACATTTAAAAATAAAAATAGTTCAGCAGTTTTTACTTATAATACCTAATCAGAGGTCATTTCCATTAAAATCTTAGCTCAAAGTGAATTATAAAGAGAAATGTATTAACAGTCTCTTAAAAACTTATATAATGCTATTCTCTCAAATCATCCCACCCTTGCCTTCTCCCAGAGTCCAAAAGTCTGTTCTTTATATCTGTGTCTTTTTTGCCGTCTCACATATAGGGCCTCGGTTACTGTCTTTCTAAATTCCATATATATGCATTAACATACTGTACTGGTGTTTTCCTTTCTGACTTACTTCACTCTGTATAATGGGCTCCAATTCACTCTGTATAATTAGCCTCCAATTAAAATAAATAAATAAATAAAAACTTATACAATGGAAGTTTACTATTTTTCCCAAGGAAATAAAAATCAGTACCCAATCTATAAAATGAGTAATAAAAGGTTAGAGGAAAAAAAAGTTAAGACTGTGATTTTAAATATGCCCACATAAGAAAACATAGGTGTTTAAAAACACTTCTATTTCTTAGCATTTTATAAAAGACAACAATTTTCTAAAAAGTTGCATTAAACATATTATCACCTTGATTTCTGGTCTCTTAAACTTTAACACGTGTATGCCATGCAGTCAGTTCAGCACTGATTTGGAAATAATTATAAATTCTTCTGTTAACACTTTATTCATAGCATGAATCATGTATAAAGAAATAAATGCCTCCCTACCTGACAGCGTTTACGACTAGCAAACACCCTGCTAACACGTTTTCTCACTATGTTTTTAGTTGGAGGATAGTTGCTTTACAATGCTGTGTTGGTTTCTGCCATGCAAAGCATGACTCAGTCATAAGCATACATATGTCCCCTCCCTCTTGAGCCCCCCTTCCATCCCCTAGCCATCCCACCCCTCTAGGCTGTCACAGAACACCCGGCTGCGCTGCCTCTGTCCTGCAGCAAATTCACACCAGCCTCTGTCTTACTTACCGTAGTGTCTATGCTTCAGTGTCACTCTCTCAATTCGCCCCACCCCCAACACCTCACCCCACTGTGGCCACAAGTCTGTCTCAATGTCTGGGTCTCTACCGCTGCCCTGCACATAGGTTCATCAGCACCATTTTTCTAGATTCCATACACTTGTGTTAATATACAATATTTGTCTTTCTCTTTCTGATTTACTTCACTCTGTGTAACAGGCTCTAGGTTCATCTGCCTCACTAGAACTGACTCAAACCACATTTTCTTTCTAAGAGGATACATCAGAGCTATGCATTTTCCCCTCCGAAGCCACAGAATGCATAGATTTTTGGAGCTGGAGAGCACCTTAGTTTCCTGATTTTACTAACAAGGAAATGAAGCCCAGAGAGGTTACTCTCCAAAGCTCGGTCACACAACAGGTCTGTGGCATTTTCAGGACAAAACACCAGCTCACACGAATCCTGGGTAGTCTGTGCTCCTTCCACACCACAAATAAAGTTACTATTAATATATTAAAAAAAGCATAATCACAAATCCTCAAGATTAATACTTGCACATACAAGGTAAAATCAGATTAGTTGGAGTAATTCTGCTCATATGACACACAAAATAAGATTAAAAAGTTGCTGCCACTTTCCTTTTATTTTCAGTTGTTCTGATATGCTGGTATTAATTCAAGGAATCTATAAAAAGAGAATGGTTGACTTTTTCATAGTGGACTTTTTTTCCCCCAATGAGACAAACTTAGCTAAGGATATAATGATAAAAATAGCCTTACATTTGGATGTAACTTACGTGTGTGTTAGTCATTTAGTTGTATCTGACTCTTTGAAACCCCATGGACTGCAGCCTGCTTGGCTCCTCTGTCCATGGAATCCTAAAACTTATGGCTGGCTTTTAAAACTTTTAAATAACAAAAGCTGTTCATTTTAGTCTGATAGAGCTTGTCATAAATGGACTATCTTTTATTTTGAAGCAAGTGAGTCATTTATAGCATTTTACAAGGCTTCATTGAAGATACAATTATCACTTCTTAGCTCAATAGTTTAAATATTGTTAAGGCCAAACTAATCCATGATTGTTTATGCTAAGCTCTAGAAATGTCTTCAGGAACCAAAACTCTTAAAGAAAATATAAAACATATCGGCAGTGAACAAGAAGCAATGTGAAAAATTTTGCAGTTTAGTTTAAAATGCAGTTTCATTTTCCCTTTAAATGCCTACAGGAGACAAAGCGTTGATTCAGTCAGTTCAGTTCAAGAGAACACACTGGTCATAGCAAACCCCTCTTCCAACAACACAAGAGACAACTCTACACATGGACATCACCAGACGGTCAATACCAAAAGCAGACTGATTATATTCTTTGCAGCCAAAGATGGAGAAGCTTTACACAGTCAGCAAAAACAAGACCTGGAGCTGACTGTGGGTCAAATCATGATCTCCTTATTGTCAACTTCAGACTTAAACTGAACAAAATAGGAAAAACCACTAGACCATCACGAATGACCTAAATCAAATCCCTTACGATTATACAGTGGAAGTGACAGATTCAAGGGATTAGATCTAATAGACAGAGTGCCTGAAGAATCATGGACGGAGGTTTGTGACATTGTACAGAAGGCAGTGATCAAGACCATACCCAAGAAAAAGAAATTCAAAAAAGCAAAATGGTTGTCTGAGGAGGCCTTACAAATAGTTGTGAAAAGAAAAGAAATGAAAGGCAAAGGAGAAAAGGAAAGATATACCCATTTGATTACAGACTTCCAAAGAACAGCAAGAAGAGATAAGAAAGGCTTCCTCAGTGATCAATGCAAAGAAATAGAGAAAAACAACAGAATGGGAAAGACTAGAGATCTCTTCAAGAAAATTAGAGATACCAAGGGAACATTTCATGCAAAGATGGGCACAATAAAGGACAGAAATGGTATGGACCTAACAGAAGCAGAAGATATTAAGAAGAGGTGGCAAGAATACACAGAAGAACTGTACAAAAAAGATCTTCATGACCCAGATAACCACAATGGTGTGATGACTCACCTAGAGACAGACATCCTAGAATGCAAAGTCAAGTGGGCCTTAGGAAGCATTACTACGAACAAAGCTAGTGGAGGTGAAAGAATTCCAGTTAAGCTATTTCAAATCCTACAAGATGATGCTGTGAAAGTGCTGCATTCAATATGCCAGCAAATTTGGAAAACTCAGCAGTGGCCACAGGACTGGAAAAGGTCAGTTTTCATTCCAATCCCAAAAAAAGGCAATGCCAAAGAATGCTCAAACTACTGCACAATCATGTCTTCAGTGTTTAACTATTACTACTTATAGTTAATAGATAATAGTTAAATAATAGTTAGTAGATAATAGGTAAACTTATTTGGAGGGAAAATAAGATAGACAACAGGAATCATATATATTATTTAAAAGTGAAGATAGCACACAAAAAAGGGCCACAAAAATATATTAATAGTACCACTGTTACCTGTTGTTTAGTTGCTCAGTCATGTCTGACTCTTTGCGACCCCATGGACTGTAGCCAGCCAGGCTCCTTTGTCCATGGGATTTCCCAGGCAAGAACACTGGAGTGGGTTGCCATTCCCTTCTCAAGGGATCTTCCTGACCCAGGAATGGAACCTGTGTTTTCTGCTTGCTGCATAACAAACCATCAAAATGTATTGGCTTAAAACTACAGTTTCTCAAGATCCTCTAGGTCGGCAGACCGGTTTCAGCTGGGATGGGTCACAAAGCTGGGGCAGCGAGGCTTCTCTTTCCTTCAGGCCTCAAGAGCTAGAGCAGGCAAGGAGATGGATTCTCCCCTAAAGCCTCCACAAAGAAATGCAGCCTTGCCTGCCAACACCTTGATCTTAGCCTGATGAGATCTGTGATGGACTTCTCATCTACAAAACTAAGATAATAAATTTGTACTGTTTAAGCAACTGACTTTGTAGTAATTTGTTATGTCTTCAATAAAGACTCCAGAGGAAAAAAACTGAAGAGGAAAAAACACCACCAACAAAAAATGACATGAATAAAAAATAAAAAGCAGGAAAGCAGTAAAATACTAGACATATGTATAAAAATACAAGCACAACACATGTAAATGTACATATACTAGTCTTTAGTTCAGTTCAATGGCTCAGTCATGTCCAACTCTTTGTGACCCCATGGCTCCCAGCATGCCAGGCCTCCCTGTCCATCACTAACTCCTGGAATTGACCCAAACTCATGTCCATTGAGTCGGTGATGCCATCCAACCATCTAATCTTCTGTCGTCCCCTTCTCCTCCTGCCTTCAATCTTTCCCAACATCAGGGTCTTTTCCAATGAGTCAGCTCTTCACATCAGATGGCCAAAGTACTGGTGTTTTGGCCTCAACATCAGTCCTTCCAACGAACACTCAGGACTTATCTCCTTTAGGATGGACTGGTTGGATCTCCTTGCAGTCCAAGGGACTCTCAAGAGGCTTCTCCAGAACCACAGTTCAAAAGCATCAATTTTCTGGCACTCAGCTTTCTTTATAGTCTGACTCTCACATCCTTACATTACTACTGGAAAAACCATAGCCTTGACTAGACAGACCTTTGTTGGCAAAGTAATGTCTCTGCTTTTTAATATGCTATCTAGGTTGGTCATAACTTTCCTTCCAAGGAGTAAGCGTCTTTTAATTTCATGGCTGCAGTCACCATCTGCAGTGATTTTGGAGCCCAAAAAAATAGTCAGCTACTGTTTCCATTGTTTCCCCGTCTATTTGCCATGAAGTGATGGGACCGGATGCCAAGATCTTAGTTTTCTGAATGTTGAACTTAAAGCCAACTTTTTCACTCTCCTCTTTTACTTTCATCAAGAGGCTCTTAACTTCTTCTTCACTTTCTGCCATAAGGGTGGTGTCATCTGCATATCTGAGGTTATTGATATTTCTCCCAGCAATCTTGATTCCAGCTTGTGCTTCATCCACCCCAGCTTTTTTCATGATGTACTTTTCATATAAGTTAAATCAGCAGGGTGACAATATATAGCCTTGACGTACTCCTTTTCCTATTTGGAACCAGTCTGTTGTTCCATGTCCACTTCTAACTGTTGCTTCCTAACCTGCATATAGGTTTCTCAAGAGGCAGGTCAGGTGGTCTGGTATTCCCATCTCTTGAAGAATTCCCCACAGTTTATTGTGATCCACACAGTCGAAGGCTTTGGCATAGTCAATAAAGCAGAAATAGATGTTTTTCTGGAACTCTCTTGCTCTTTTGATGACCCAACGGATGTTGGCTATTATATCTCTGGTTCCTCTTCCATTTCTAAAACCAGCTTGAAGATCTGGAAGTTCATGGTTCACATATTGCTAAAGCCTGGCTTGGAGAATTTTGAGCATTACTTTGCTAGCATGTGAGATGAGTGCAATTGTGCGGTAGTCTGAACCTTCTTTGGCATTGCCTTTCTTTGGGATTGGAATGAAAACTGACCTTTTCCAGTCCTGTGGCCACTGCTGAGTTTTCCAAATTTGCTGGCATATTGAATGCAGCACTTTCACAGCATCATCTTGTAGGATTTGAAATAGCTCAACTGGAATTCCATCACCTCCACTAGCTTTGTTCGTAGTGCTGCTTCCTAAGGCCCACTTGACTTTGCATTCTAGGATGTCTGTCTCTAGGTGAGTGATCACACCATCGTGATTATCTGGGTCGTGAAGATCTTTTTTGTACAGTTCTTCTGTGTATTCTTGCCACCTCTTCTTAATATCTTCTGCTTCTGTTAGGTCCATACCATTTCTGTCCTTTATTGTGCCCATCTTTGCATGAAATGTTCCCTTGGTATCTCTAATTTTCTTGAAGAGATCTCTAGTCTTTCCCATTCTGTTGCTTTCCTCTATTTCTTTGCATTGATCACTGAGGAAGGCTTTCTTATCTCTCTTTGCTATTCATTCAAACTCTGTAATCAAATGGGTATATCTTTCCTTTTCTCCTTTGCCTTTCATTTCTTTTCTTTTCTCAGCTATTTGTAAGGCCTCCTCAAACAGCCATTTTGCTTTTTTGAATTTCTTTTTCTTGGTGATGGTCTTGATCCCTGTCTACTGTACAGTGTCATGAACCTCCGTCCATAGTTCATCAGGTACTCTGTCTTGCTAGGCACTCGGTCTTACATACTAGTCTTACCAGTGAAAATTTAGAGGTCTTCAGGCAGAACACTTTTTAAGGAGCTGCATTTTGTTTTAAAGTCAAACACGACAATATTTACTTGTTTCCCTTTTCTTTGTAGCTGTGTGACTACGGCCAAGTGACTGAACTCTTCTATAAAAGGGAAACAACAACATTCACTGTAGAAAAACCAGAGTTTATACATAATATATAATAATTGCTATAGATTTTACTTTGATTGGGTCATACTATTAACTCTGTCTCCCTCATTTACCTATTTTTGCTAGTTTAAATGAAAACTTGAAGTAGTCGTGAACTGAGATGCCTACCACAGTGATTGGCATATAGCATGTGCTTAGAAAATTTAAGTTATAAATATTTATTTCTTGTAAATAAAGGAATTGTGGTTGATGCTTCCTTAACCCCATAGACTTTTATTAGTAGATCTCATAATAATGAGATTCCTATTTATCTAACATTCTATCTTCTTTTTTTCCCCTATTTTGAGTTGTCCTGGGAATGTTTGGTTTTTCTTTTTTATGAATCATTCACCATCTCACTGATCCATCACCACCTGTGTACTAACACTACACTGGGCATCAAAGCACCTCCAGAATCATAAAGAGTTTTTAAAAAGTCACAGAAAGAATATTACTATGAGGGGACTCAGATGTTAGGTAATCAGCTATTATTTGGGTGGCAAATCTCAAAAAATAGTTTGACAGATTTTTTTTCATGTAGAATTAAATAGTTTTTTGAGCTTTTTATACAGATAGCCTTAACTTCCACCAGTGATCCCTATTCTTCATTACTGCAACAATCACTCCACAAATACAAAGAATCCCTCAAGTCAGAATAAGAGCATATAATATAAGCCACAGAAACCAGAGCCTGTAAAGATGATCAAAGAATGAAAATTCCACTTCAAATACAGTTCATGCTAGACTCAGAAAGCTGCAAACTCATAAATGCAGAGATTAAAAATTACAATGCCATTTTAGTAATGTTTTCTGGATAGCCTAATTTTCAGCTACAACTCCAACTTGTTCTGTCTCTCTTCTAAATCAAAACTGAGGAAAAATCAGAATGGCAAATGTAGCTTTGACAAACCGTGAAGAGAGAAGACCAGATAGACACCACGCTATAGCTTCTCCAGGTCACAGGAAGAGCAACACACCTGGGAGGGAGAGGAGAAGGCAGGGAAGCAGCCAGCCAGAAGCTCTTCCTCCAGACACAGCTGTTTCCAAAGATGCATCATTCATTCAATACATTTTGTGGGGCAGCTCCTGTGAATACTTCATTGTTTCAGGCACAATACAATGAACTTTTGGGAGGCAACTGTGATCCCAAGATGGATTAAATTTCTTTGTATCACAATGTTTTTGTACATTTTTTTCTTTTTAAAATACATATTCTCTCTTCAATTCATCAGTCAATATTTATCAGATATCTGCAAATAAAACTCAAAAATAGACAATTTATATTAAAAGCAATCTTGTGGTGCTGGAGAAGACTCTTGCAGTTCCTTGGACTGCAAGGAGATCAAAACAGTCCATCCTAAAGGAAATCAGTCCTGAATACTCATTCGAAGGACTGATGCTGAAGCTGAAGCTCCAATACTTTGGCCACCTGATGTGAAGAGCCAACTCACTGAAAAAGACCTGATGCTGGGAAAGATTGAGAGCAGGAGGAGAAGGGGGCAACAGAGGATGAGATGTTTGGATGGCATCACTGACTCAATGGACATGAGTTTGAGCAAACTCCAGGAGACAGTGAAGGACAAGGGAGCCTGGTATGCTGCAGTCCATGGGGTCGCAAAGAGTCGGACACGACTTAGCGACTGAA